>NW_010228568.1:13443-21204 GCF_000690775.1 Eurypyga helias
CGCGGCAGATTAATTTGCCCCTCAGTTTGTCCATTTGTAGAGTCTTGAGTGCAGAGGAGTCCTTTGGCATATTAAATAAAAAGCAAAAAGAAGAAACAACTCTCTCCTCTGTAGGATGAGAGGTTTCTGAGACTGCAATTTGAATGTGCCACTTCTGTACTTTCATCCCACATGAACTGTATTCTTGATTTGTTTCCAGTCTCTGTAGCTCGTACCCAACTGCAAACGTGTTGCTGAATACTTCGCATCCTTTTGCAAATCAGATCAACAAACTGAAAGCATGCTTCCACCAACATGCACATGTAAACACTGTCCTGTGGTGTCTCTCTGCGTGCTGATGTTTCATTATTAGCATTTGTTGCAATATTCTTTCATTTTCTTTCTCCCATTATTATTTGTGTGTGGATACTCTCAACAGCTTTCCATATTTGTTGCAATATTCTTTCATTTTCTTTCTCTCATTATTATTAGTATGTGGATACTCTGAACAGCTTTTCGTACTAAACACTGAACAATTGTAGATGGAGTTTAGCATCTTCAACAGCTCTGGTAGCCAAAAACAGGGAGAAGAGGGGCAGATGTGTTATCCTTACATGTTAGACTGACTTCTCCGGAAGAAATTCTGCTTTCTTCATATGGGTGTCAAGCACTTCATCTATTGTTGAGGAGCTTTGTGTTCCTACAGAAGTGCCTGTAATCCTGCTACAGAACATCTTAGTACGAGGCTCAGCTCAAAATGTTATGAGGTACCCTCCACCTCCCCCAGATACAGTAATTTCTTTGTTGTTTGTACAAGATTTTCAAGATCATTGGAAAGAATGCGAACAGCCAGAGACTACTGGGCTAATATATAAAAAGCATGGATGAGGGTCTCTTTCCTCCCCAACTGACGGTAGCATTTCATGTGCCCGGCAGAGTTTCGGTCTCTGTTCGAAGGAAGAACAGTGCCATCTGGTGATCCCTGGAAAAGGCTTTTCCACGCCAAAAGCTGCAGGATAGTAACGCGCTGTATTAAAAGTTCTGCTCAGTTGTACCATTGCTGCTATGTTATATTCTTTCCTGAAGCACTGACTCACTTCAGGCAGTTACCTAACATTAGGTATCCAAGATAGTGTGCTCATTGATGGAAGTATTTGTGCTCCAGCCTTGAATATGTATTCAAACCAGCTGTTCCGTAATTTTCTCACTGGCATCCCCGCTCTGAAGCTCTCATCCCCTTTTCCTGTTGTGATTTTCACTCCTGCAGCTGGATGTCCTCATAGCGGTGCTGCGTGTCCCCCTCTCCTGCCCTTTCCCCTCTTCCTGTGCCTTGACCCCCTGAGATGTTAGGGGACCATCCAGGAGGCAGTAACCCTCAGAAAGATGAGGGACATTTTGGGCTTCCCTGCTCCATCCCGCTGGGAACTCCCGCTCTGCATAGTTAGCTTTATAAGCGAGGTAGTGGCTCCATTCCAGCAGAAGGCCTGCGCTCTGATCTCCTCTCTCCTTACATTCTCATCGGCAGTGAAGGGCTGGCATCCAGATCCTCACCGATGCCGCCCGAGGGGAAGCAGAGTTCAGCCTGCTGCTCTGGAGCTGCGCTGGGCTTTGCACGGCTGTCAGCTTGGTGCAGGAGGAAAGGGTTGTGTTATGTTAAAGGTGGATTCATAAATTGTTTATACAGAGCTAAGCGAACATAATTTTACAAGCTAAAATACTGTGTGTGATTAGCAGTCTGCCAGTGGACAGGTTTTATTTAAAATAATTTATTCTGTGCACTTGGTGAAATGTCCTTTAACTGGTTCTCATTTAGGCTGATCACATAAGCAAGCCCTTAAAGCAGAGCAGAACCCCCTAAATTATACATAGAGTCAGAACATGATATTATCTTTTTTTGACTGGTTACTAAGTACACCCAAATCCACGCAAATCAGGTTGCGGAATTAAATATGAAGTCCTATTTGTAACTTGTCTGTTTGTTTTTAACTGGCACGGGCTCATATGGTTCCCTTTATACACAAAGGATTAGCTAGTCTTTAGAGACAGCTTTTGATTTGCATTTTCTTTTCGATTTAAAGAAAGGCCACCTAAATGTTAATTTCTTTCTTTCCAATTAATTCCCCTCCCCTCATTTAAACTGAGCTATTAACATGTTTAAGTGTGAAGTATATTACTATGGCTCTGTATAGAATTGGATCATTATAGAGTTAGTTATGGCTTAAAGGCATATTTGTATCATGTCAGAGAAATCTCATCCTAGTTGAAGGCATCTTTCCTAAAAAGCAGAACAAAGTGGGACCTCACCACACTGCCTTTTTGTGCCACCTTGATTTTATGGACAGGAAATCAAACCCATTTCTTTCATCTGTCAGGGAAGATAAAAAGGGCAAATGGATAAGGAGTTGTGCATGTTTAATTTGGTTGGGTATTTCGTTTTGCTGTAAAACCATACAGAAAGTTTCAGCTTCACTCTCTACAGCAATTGTAGCTTGCATTGAGAGAGGGAATGGATACCAATAAATTTGCACTCATGTTTAAGGGCAGTCTTCACATTACTGGCAAAATACCAGCATGTTGCACAGAGTGGGCATTTTCTGCTCTGTCTTAGCATTTTGATAGGAATGACAGTAATTAAAAGACAAAATAATAGAACTGAAGTAATACTTCTTTTTAGAGAAGGTTGCTTCCTAATACCCATGCCAGAAAAATCTCACTAAATGCATTAGGAGCAGAAGAGGGGTGCACAGGCAGAATTGATCAGTAATTTTTGTTTTAATTTAATAGGACAAATGGGGTATCTGGGGCCACTTGTAACACTCAGATTGAAGCACTCAGGGAGATAATACAGAAGTAGGAAGACTGAATCCATATGTTTCAACAGCTGATTTCACAGAGCACCGTATGGCAAACAATTTTGCTTGTGGTCTGTTTCGATTTTTTAACAAATATGTTTACATAAAACATTGCAATGAGACATGTGCATGGCAAGGTCAGTGGTATGAAGTCGTGTCGTCTTCTGATGAAAGTGGTCTTTTATCTTTGTTGTTCTGAATTTAACCTCCCAAAGTTAAACTATGAAGGGAGACCTTTAACATCAATACCCTGCATTAGGCCACCGGTGTTAGCAAACCTGAAAACTGAAGTCATCTCCGGGGTCTAATCCATTATGGATCAGTCCCACTTAAGTCAACAATGAGCCTCTGACTGCGAGACACACATCAAGTCTCAGCAGAAGTCTGATGCAGCAAAAACCCCAGATGTGGACACCAGGCTGTTCTGCAGGACAAGAAGTCATAACCTTTTTTTAAAAAAAAAAAAGAGTAACTTTGTTTCAGCATTTCGAAGTGAAGACTTATATTTTGCAAAGCTGACAAGACTTCTTGTTCCTATCTTTTAATAATAAGGCTTTAAAATTGGTGAAGCAAAGCCAAGACAAGCCCTTTCGGTGAATTTCCAGAAATTACAAACCCAATAATTTTTCTGTCAGGGTACAAAATATTTTTGGTGTTTGCCGAAAGTTGTCAATACAGTGGTAATCCTTGAGCTGCCTAGTTCAGAATGCTGTTTCTTGTTTGTGAGGACACTGCTATTCACTGTGTAAAAGAGCTCTGGCAAATTTGTGTGATAAGAAGTGAAGGATCATCAGCAAATTGCTCAGTTCTCTGTCCACTGGTTGATAGGATTCCTCCTGAGTTCAAATGCTGAGGCTTTGTACTGATGTATCTTTTAAAGTGGTTGATTTTTACTGTTAAAAGAGATTTGTATGTTGATACTGCTTTTCTATACCTTCTTTTAAAAATTCAGAGCAGCCCTTTAACCCATCTGCCAGGAAATGTCAACTTCTGTGTGGTTTTAATGCGCCATTTCCAGCTGTTTTGAATCTGGCCCATTGCATCCCAATCCTTGATTTCAGTTTGTCAGTACTTCTTCCTCCTCTTCTCCAAGCTCTGGTCCTGCCTTTTTGGCATTCTCTGTACACTCCTATGCTCCTCGGTGCTTCCATGCATTTCCATGCCTGTAGGCCGCACTGTGCTTTTCTTGCCTTCGAGGGCCGGTTGGGCCCTGTGCTGGTACTGATAACGCCTGGCTGTGGCTGGTGCTGTGTGGGGTTGACCCTCTTGGCAGAGCTTGCCCCGTCTGTAATCGATCGTTTTGTTGAAGGATCATCTTGTCCTGTCAAACTCAGCCTACCTACTCCACTCGGTACTAGTGAGGGCTTCCATTGCCCTTACTGGTAAGCGATACTCATTTCTTACTCGTGTAGATTCAGATGAACTACTTAAGTTCAGCTTCACGAGAGGATTGAACATTTTTAAAAAATGTATAACCCAAAGTTTGGGTTTTTTTTTTTTCCTTTTCTTCATACCTACATCCAAGCAGAAAGCAAGTCACTGTAGAAACAGAAATCAGTGTGTAGTTGGGTTGCTGGCCTAAGCACCAGTGCTTCACAATCTGTGTCTGTTTTTTGGTCTCTATGGTTTTGCTGCCTTTTGTAAATGAGAAACCAGTGCAGTTAAATTTAGATGTGAGTTTGAATCCAAGCTTTCCAAAAACACAGAACTGTTTGGCCCTCATCAAAAAGTGTAGACCCTGAGTTAGGGGGTCAAGGTTCAGTATAGTGCTATATTTGAGATGCAGAAGTACAGATTGGATCGATCGCTAATTGGAATTGAGAAGCAGCCAGTTATAATTAGAGATATTGTATGCATTTTCTTTTTTCTTTTTCTAAAATGCAAGTCAAGAACTGACCACAACCTAAAAGTCACAAGTTGAGAGTAGGACTTTTCTTAGATTAAAATTGTACACAGGACAAATCGGTCACCAGCTTCATAAAATAAATTAGTAATTGCCGAGGTTGCTTAAAGGCCTAGAGCCTTTAGCATCCAGTTCATAGATGATAGGCCAGAAGAGTAGCGGCTCAAAATGGCTATTTCATGCAGGCATTGACCTATTGTTGTGATCAGCTGTATACCTTATATCTCAGCAGGCAATATTTTTTCCTGATTTGTGACAACAAAGGCAAAATAAGCCTGTAGTGTAAACTAACCTAGTGTGATTTAAGTTGATGCTTGCAGGTCAAGGATGAAGTAGGTTGGAAGCAGTCCTCAGGGCTTGCCAGTCTGTTAGTTTCTATTGGTGCTAAGTGAAAAAAAAATCATTTTAATATGATAGAAGGCACATAGAGGATAGTGTTTTATTCTTCTCGTATATGAATTACTGTTCCTCTCTGTTCTGATCTTCACTGAAGTGCCTGCCTACGAGTAATCTAGGAGAGGTGGGGGATTTTCACACATGGTGCATGCTTAATGTGCCTTTTGCAGGTCCTGACTTCAGATGTTGAAGTAGCTTGTACTGCAGAGAAATTACAGCTCTGCAGCACTGATGAAGGATCTGGGGGCTGCCAGTCCCTAAGGCTATGGTTGCTTTTCTTGAGTGAGTCATAATATAAGATTCCAAAGCCAAGACTTAAAGAAAAATGATTAATTCTTTTCACAGAGGAGTTCATTAGTGACATAAAGCCATGAGAAAGAGGAGGAGGGATCTGTAATACTAGATGGTTATTAACTGCTATTAGTGTGAGCGCTTTAAATCAGGAGAACTAAAATAATGCAAACCACAGGGTCTGATGGAGAAGAAAAAAAAATTAAAATTTCACCAGCTTGATTGCAGTGGGGAGTTCGCTTGACTTTCATGAGCACAGGATTTATCCTTTTCAAAAGGTGAAGAATGTCTCTGCCTGCCTTTGGCTCCGGTGAAGGCATGTTCTAAAAAATGGGCCACTAAATATCATCAATGCTCTTGGATGCCTGGAGAGTTTCATGAGATCTTCCTGCTCCTGTTGCTACGGCATATGCAAAACATGGCCTGAGATACACATCTGGCTCCTGCTGCCATTTCCAAATCCGTGTCGTAATTTCAGTAAGAACAGGCTGAACTTTAAAGATGCTGTACCTGCAGCTTCGCTGGTGATTATTTCCTAGTTTCTGATTTTCTTTTTATCCTGGTTTTCAACACTCAGTGAACAGGTCTTGAAACCTCACAGAGTTTGCTTTTTGTCAGTTTATTCCCCTGATGGCAACTCCTTTTTAGTATTTAAAAATAACGTTTTACACTCTCTGTAGCAATAGTTTACCCCCTCCCCCCCAAAAAAAACCCCTTTTTTCTTAATTTAGAGGCTGCATTTATTTGCGTTATGTTTCTAATAATATTTAGTAGTGCTGTTCTGCTTAATATTGCTAAACAGTCCCTAGTGAAGGACTGAGGTGAATGGGATCATTTTCATAGGTATTTCTGCAACTTGTTACTTGTGATGTTGCTACTCAAGTTGCATCCCAAAAGAGTCTGAGGTCTTTTGAAAGGGAGAAAATATGGCAGTATATGGGTCCTTTGGCTTTGTTCTAGTGGAACTGAGACTGTGAAGTTGAATATGTGGGAGGATTAGTTAGCACTCAGGAGGCAAAATGGTGATTATTGCTTTCGGTGGATCTTTTTTTAACTCATGCTGTGTATCTGGCTGCTCTGTTTTAGTTAACCGTAGAATGAAAGTAGTTTCCCATGCTAAGCAGGCAGTTGGGGTATTGGAGGTGTAAACTCAAATGGGTAAGATCACCAGGTATTAATAGATGGCAGATATTCCCCTGTGCATGCACCCAGCATCCCGCTCCTGCTGCGTCCCAGCTGGTGTTACGGCATCGCAAGTTGAGGCTGAAGACAGTTGTCACTGTTTTCTTCACATGAACGCAAACTATCAGCTTCAAGCTATCAATTTGTGACCATCTGATGTACAAATTGAAGAACAATAATGTAAGACAATTGAGGACAGTCTCTGAAGTACAGAATTGTTTTCCTCAGTCTGTCTTATTCAAAGCAGATTTGAGCCCCATTTAGAACTTAATTTTTCCCATCTGCTGTGTTTTAAAGAAAAGTAATAATTTTTAAAAAGTTCTGAATGTAGTTGGAGCAGTGTCTACTTTTTAAATAACAAACCATGACTGTTTGTGACAGTGTCTGATTTGCTTTGTGTCGTCAAGTAGTTCTTCAGGCTGGGATAGTTGGGATAGTTTACGGTTTTTAGGCAGACAAATCACACGGAAAGTGCCTTGGAATTGGGTGACTGAGTCCCCAAGGCTCTGCCGAGAACATCAGACGTCAGTGTCAGAGTTTCCGTAAGGTTTCCAAGCTGTGACCGGCGGCTCTTAGCCAGGAGGTTCACCCCGTGCTCTCGCCTCCTTTCAGGAGCAGCTTTCCCTGGATCCCCCTCACAGGATGCCATATGAAGAAGGTCACCAGAACTCTCCAAGTATCTTCATTTGAACTGGGATTTCCCTAGGAGCCCACGGCAGAGCGTGTGCACATCTGGTTCCAGCTTGCCCTTTGCCATTCTTGTGTGCCATGGAGCGGTGATGGTGCTACCACTCATTACACGCTCTGGGCTTGTGCTCTAGTGTAGTAGGAGGAGATGTGGAAAATGAAGTACTACTTTACATCAGTACCAGTGGAGTGAGTGAGTTTGAGGTCCTTTCTGTCAGATATAAATGGTGGGGAATTCTGTTGCGTTGGGTTATGTCCAGAACTTGCAGCTACACGGGTGCAGAGTTTCCTAGACTGTAGGTCTTGAGTCTCACCAAATCTAATCAGCACACTCCTTGAGATGATTTCTGCATCTGTCTTCCTGTGGTTGTTCCTTGGCTGCCAACAACCACGAAGATATTTTCTTTTGGTACATGTTACATATCTGGGAAACCTTGCTAGGTGACTTTTTAAAATTAGAATCATAGAATC
>NW_010228569.1:0-6214 GCF_000690775.1 Eurypyga helias
TAATTTTTTTTTTTAATTACTTGAAGGTCTGTGCCAAAATCACTGTGGAGTGTGTTGTTTTGTCTTAGGATAATCAGAATCTTTTCTGGAAAACTACTCTCAGCTACCAACAATGGCTCTTCAATACTGACCCTACTTATCCAGTATAGCTGATCTGGCAGACAACCTATCTGAACCCACATCACCACCCTGAATGAGCCTGAAGGTGAAAGATTCCAGACCCTCAAACCATGAACAGTACCATGTTGCTGACATAGAGGCAACAGCTTTGATTTTGGCCACCCCATAGCGATTACTTTAGAAGTGGCAACTGCATGCTGCTGGTCAAGCTGCTGTAATACAGTATTTAGCATAAGTACTACCAGTAAAGTTCCTCAGTGTCAATTAGTCTTCCAACTTTCCATAACCTATGCATCTATTATGCAGTGCCGGTATTAAATAAAAGGGTTAATCTGAAATAAGACTCCATTCCCAAAAAGTACCCTCATGCTCCTTTCCCACACACCTTCACTATGAGCTTGCTTTATTGGCCTAAGACAGCTTCTCTTCAAAAACCAATTTTTATCCATGGTTTGTGTTCCAACTGGCCATCCCCAAGTTAGAAGCTATTTCCATACTCAACATATTGATGTAAAAGTTTCTCTCATTATCCCCCTGATTTGGACTGTTTCATTTTGTGTAAAACAGTTCATTACATCAAACAGGCAGAAAATAACTCCGAAGCCCAGAAATTACAAAATTCCTTTCAGCTACAGAACACCTCACTCCAATGAATATTAATTTATTTCAGCAGTCCTCTCTGATGAGAAAAAGCAAAGTTCAAATTACTGGTTTGCAGCAAATAAAGCAAGCAGTTTAAGCTGGTTCTGTGTATTCAAGAGAAACAGTCTGAATGACAAATATATGTATATATATATGGAGAGAAACACAGGCACATTGAGTGGAAGCAGGGAAAAAAAAAATCACAGTTCCCCTCTCCTTGCAAATAAGTATGGCTTCAATAAATTGCCTTTTACTGAATGTATCTCTTTCTTTTACATCTGCTATTGGAGAGCATAAATTCACATCTATTTTATAACTTCCCACTCCTCACTTGTTTTATCTGCATTTCACTTCCTTGGGTAAATAATAGCAATCTTTTCAATCCCTTGAAAAACTCTGCCACACCCTTTGTACCAAACTCTTCACAATACTGTGATTTATCTTTTTAAAACTAATTGACAGTTAATAAAACACTTTGCATATCAGATGAGAATTAAGGAATTTGTATGGAACGGCACTTCCTTCTCCATGTTTTTCCCCACTTCTGGTTACAGCTATAAATTGGGTAACAATACTTCAGCAAACTGCAATGATGTTAAAATTTTCTTGTAACACTAATACTGTTGATTTAGGAACTTTTAAGACATGTAAATGTTATCCTGTTTTCTGCCTCCAGAGCACAGTTTTGCATATACCAACAATCAGTTCTACTTGTCATCCTGCTGTCCTTTCACACAGCTTGCTTAGACTTCTCAGGTGACCTTTCCAGTATTTCTGAATTTGATTAAACTGTTTAAATCCTCAGTAAATACGGCTACTTTATAAAACAAATCCTACAGATGACTAATAGAAAATATTGAAGAGCTTCCAATTTAAGACAAAATGTTACGCCTCCTATAACTTCACGCTTCTTTCTGTTATTTCCTCTCAAGAGATTTTTGTGACCCATGAAACTATTTTACCTCTCACATCACGGCTTCTTTATTTAATAGCCGGGTGTGAGGAACCTTCAATTACACCTTTTAAAAAAGTATATGTAAATTAGAACTACATTAAAATTTAATCTTCTATGCTATTATGGCAATCAAAAAACGTAGCGGATCAGTGAGGCATGATTGTCTTTGCAGAAGCAGTAGCAGCTACATTAGTAACACTAGTTAATACTACTGGGTTTACCATCCATCTGCGTGGTAACCGCGTACCTCTATCTGCAGGCAGTTCCAGCTGTAAGGGATGAGAATGATGTGTGCATCTTTTTCCTGTAAGAGCACCCAACAGTTTTCAGACCTGTTTCCTATGCAACGTTTATGAGATTGCTTGCAGAGTATGTTGGAAACTCTCCTTCAGTAACTTAAAATCTGTTGAGTAATTTCTACCAAATTGGACTCAAGTACACTGAGGTTCTCCAAATTGTGAAAACAAGAGCCAGACAGAGAACAGAGACTCTATTAACATTCCCAGTAAATGAACCCAGCTTACCACAGAGAAGGAAAAAAGGGGAAAAACCAGTACAAACACCTTAGCTATAAGAAATGCTTCAACGGAGTTTAATGCCTTTTATTAGATGCCAAAAAAAAAACCTTACCTGGGTTTAGAACAGAATACTGTTTTCTGATAAGTTTTAAGTGTCAGACAGTAGCAGCATTCATAATAATCTACTTCTGTATGGAGTCTGCTGCCAGAAGACTAAATTCATGTCACAACCATAGCATCTAACTAAAAAGTCAATCAACAGCAAGGTAGAAACTCACTGAAAACTATCTGTTATTTCTGCTCTTCAAGCGTTTTGTTAAAATATAACTACCTCTGTTATTCTGTAGTGCTTTGCGTGTATAAGGTAGTTTATTATACCGACCCAGTAGCATGAGTAAACTAGCATTTAATTTAGCTTCCCACTTCCGGCAAAATATAAGCACCTAAAGTAATAAGAATATTTGTAGAAGTGTGTACACTTTTGATGACATTTTGTAATTTAAAAAAAAAAATCAGAGAATTAAGAAATCCAATATTAAAGATATGAGAAAAATCTAATTACGCTAATTAGTTTATTGTCCTGGACATCTATAATGAATGTTTTGCTGCCTCTCCTACGCATTCTTTGTTCAACTTGTGTTACAAGATGCAGCACTGCATAAGCTCCTGAGAGGTTCCAAGAGGCTACACAGAATGCGGCGTCTGACCTCTACGGAGGAGGTGGCTCTGCAAAGAAAACTATGTTGTTTGCAAAGTCTTCTGAAATAAGTAGACAGCCTAAGTTGTTCCAGTCCTATCCCATATCATTTTTTCTTTGAAACCACCATGTCTTGTAAACATGAAAATTATTCTGTTTGCAAAGTCATCTAAAATAAGCATGTCAGTCTAAGTTGTTCCAGTCCTATCCCCTATCTTTTTTTCTTTGAAACCATGTCTTGTAAACATGAAATATATAGCCTGTAATCTGTGTCAGACGACCTCAAGATCCCTCCCAAAAAAACTTAAGAGACTGATTCACAGATGTACTGGAACACAGAACTCCTATTGCAATCTGGCGCCTTGATATCTCTGAGAATCCGGGACATAGTCCAAAAAAACAAAAACTGGAAAAGAGGTATTATCACCCTTGCAGCAGTCAGCAGCTCTAAGGTGTAGAAAAGGCAGAGCATGAGTTATAAAAGGTGCTTCACTCTCCGAGCAGTTAAACTGGGTACATTAAGATGCATCAGACACACAAGCAGGTGGATATAAAAAGGCCCAATCCGAACGCAGTAACAGTAACCTGATAAGACTTCTATAACGGTATCTTTTCTCAGCAGCCAAAATCATAGGAAAAAAAGGGGGAGAAAAACCTTATTTTCTTTCAAACTCTGTATTTCCCACAGACAATAGAGCCTCATATTTTAGTTCAATCCTCTATCTGATAAGTATCTGGCTTTTTTTTTTTTCCCTCCAAACTGCAGACTTACAGATCTTGGTGGATGAGAAGTGAGTGTTCGTGCAAGTGGGTTGATAGCAGTTTTAGCATGTTAAAAAAAAAATACAGAAAAAAATAGAACAAGCAAGATTGTATGCATCATCTTCTGTGAGGAAGAAAAACCAACAGAAAACACAGGGTGTGCGATAAAGCACATCCATTGTGGAAAGCAACAAAAAAGAACTATGAAAGAACAAGTAAAGGGCAAAGAAAGTAGGATAAAACACGTTAAAAGCACAGGGAAATGGATTTCATTATCTACTATAGGGAAGAAAAGACTGATGTGAAAGAAAAAATTGTGAGATGTTGAGTTAAAATTTAGTATATTTTACCCCAGCTTTTTAAGGAAATTAGTCTTATGCAGGAAGTGTTGGGGGTGGATAGGAGGTCCCTCACTTGGGAACTGATTGCCTGAATTCAATCAAATTTGACAGAAGGGTCGAGGTCTCAAAGATAATTGGCTAAGAAAATGCTAAGTTCATGAAATCAAGATGCTATGATTGTTCTGACCAAGGGAAAGGTTGCAGTATGCATTAAGACTGTATTAGGCATTAGAGGATCCACAAAAAGATAAGACTATAAATGCCCCAAACAGAGAAAAAACAAAAAAATCCATTGATCATGAGGTTTGGAGGGAAAAACAAAAAGAAGAAAAAAACCCACAGGGTAAGAAGCCAGGCTTCTACTGCTAAGGAACTACTCTTTCAAAATACTTCTTCCTCTCTCACCTGGGGAAAAAGAGGAAGACACGGTAATACTTGGCATAATATTCACCATCGAGTAGTAACAAACAGGTGCCAAAGGTCCTTTTTACATGCAAAAGTGCAGTAAAACGCAGGACTTCCTTTGGAGAAATATAAGCAAGAGAGGCTAAGTAACTGCAAGGAAAAACGGCAGCGGAAAAGCTGGGTGGAAAGAAAAGCCAAGTAAAGCCAAATCACCTTCCACCCACCACTCCAGTCTGCTTTCAGAACCAGCAGCATCCAACAAGTAACACAACACATTTTCTGGAACTGGTTTAAAATAGAACATACTTACAGCACGAAACAATCGACGACAAGGCTTTTTTTTTTTTAAAGCTGTATCACTTTTGATTTGTTTTACACTGATCAACCCCTTCTTGGATTCACAGATGTGCAGTTAATAGCCACTACGTGTTAACAAGTTATCTCGACACAAATAATGGCAGCCGTTGCTCAGCTTTCACAAGAAAACCAGATTTTAGATAACCGCGTATATTATCCGATTACACTTTTAAAGTGGAGTCTGGTCAGTATTTCATATTCAAAAACGGTATCTGCACGCTGGCTAAAAATTAAGCTTTGCTGCAATTCAAGCAAAGTGAAACTTCAGATGGTATTCCAAGGAATGCTATCTTGCGTGCTTGCTTATATACTAGCCGGATGGTACCAGAAAGGCAACTAATTTAAGCCCGTAAATGATTTTCACAGGTTCTGCAATGAAAGCATCCCAAAACCCAGATGATTCAATTTTTCTGGCAAGCGACCTAGGATGCTTGGACACGACGTAGCTGAACATACTTAAGCAAACTACCAAAGCTCTGCCAACTAAACAATTCAGATTCAAGGATAACAAAGCAGAATTAGTTCAATCGTCTTCAGCACAATCCTCCAGATAAAATATCACAGACCGGTTGCACAAATAGATCTCTGAAATATTTCACTTTTCAGGGAGCGCACCTTTCAGCTTCAGACAACACCCAGCATCTGCATGCCAAGAGAAAAAGGAATGCGGTCATATGGAATCAGTTACCAATTACAGCCAATAAACAGATCGACTGCAGTGGAAGATCCACGTTTGATATTAACGAGCAGCGATTCATGTGAGGCGTCGTACAGCTTTCCTCACTTACAGATTCATCATCCATGTATTGAAAAGTCAACTCGTTGCCATACGAAATGCTACTTTAATACTGCGTATTTCGGCTGTTGGAGACGCAAACAAAAGGAAGGTCTTAGCGTTCAAAGTGTTGGACTTTTACCTAAAATCCCGACTCTAGCATACCAAGAGGCAGCATGCCCGTGCCTAGTAAAACGGATCTAAAGGCAGCACCTTGCTCCACTCCATGCTATGACCACTTTCTACCTGCCCTTACGTTTATTCAACCAGATTTTCGCGAAGAACCCAAGTTACATCTCCTCAAGCGAAGGTATTTGTTTAACAGCGCGACTGCTGCAAAGGGTGGAAATCAAACTGGAGCATTTAATCTGATTAAGTGCCGCTGTCTCACAATTAGATGTCACTGTACGTTCACTTTAGCACCGAAAGCACATGCAGCATGCAAAGGAAGCCCCGGCAATGGACCGCTCCAGGTGCGGGCGCACGCAGCGGGTACGCCCAGCACGAGCGCTGGCCCTCCGGCGCCCTGTATTCCCGCTTATGCTGTCCGCGAGCGGAGCGGGCGCGGAGAAAGAGGCGTTTTGCTGGCTGGAGAAGTTGGAACCTACGCGCTCCTCCTTGCTCCCAGCCAGCCGAGATCTC
>NW_010228570.1:0-926 GCF_000690775.1 Eurypyga helias
GGGCTCTGCGGGTACCCTCGGCCTCATTCCCTCGCTCCCCTCATCCCGACCTGGGTGCTGCCCCAGGCCGGGCAAACGGGACATCCAAAAGCTCCGAGGAAACCCCCCAAAACGAGACCTCCCGCATGCCACAGGCGGTGCCCGGTTAGCGCATCCCGCGGCTGACCTTCGCTTTCCCGCAGCGAGGTGGGCGCTGCTGATGTGCCCTTCATCCAAGCTCCGTGGGCGTTCTTTTTCCATCATCCCGCCGGTCATACCCTTCCCAGCCGGCCACTTGCGTTGGCTGGCTGCTCCGACTGCCGTAGCCTGTCCTTTTCCTTATTCACGTGGAAAGCTTGGAGCGTGTCCCCCCATCAGAAGCACTGTGTGACCCTACTCTACCTTCCCAAGCACTCCCAGCCCTTCCTAGCTGGGTGACATCTGCAGTTATTAAGGTGTATCCGGAGAATTGAAGGATTATTTTGGTGGGATGGGACCACTGGAGGTCATCCTGTGCACCCCACAGCTCAAAACAGGGATTGCTTCGACGTCAGGCTGGGCTGGCCAGGGTGGTGGTCACTTGGGGTGGATGTCTCCGAGGAAAGACGTTCCCTCTGGCAAATGTTTAATTAACATGTTGAAGAGAATTAGGATGCATGAAACCTCCCAGAACATGATCTTCAGGATGATGTGGATTTTGGGGTACGGTGTCCCAGCACACTGCAGGTGACACTGCCTCAGGCTGCTCCTGCAGGATGGGGAGCCGAGGGGGATGAGGATGCCAGCATCCAGGAGATGCCACCGGTGCCTGCCCGGCTGTGACACCCACAGGCCGTGCCCCTGTCACCTGATGAGCAGAGCCGGGTGTCTACCGTCCGGCATCGCTGCTCGGAGCCGACAGCCACCGGTGTTGTGTGGTTAGTACCAAAGTCCAAGGCCACGCTCCC
>NW_010228571.1:0-7058 GCF_000690775.1 Eurypyga helias
TGGCTGCTGGCTCCAGCAAGCCTCCCGCTGCACCTAGAAACGTCAGCGAAAGCACCTCAGCAGGGCACCTGCACCCCTCAGCGCCGGCTCTTCATTCACATGCTTCAAACAGCACAGGCTGTCCCTGCCAGCGCCCGTACGCCTTACTGTCATCTCAGAATGTTCTTCTCCATCCCCTCCATTTCTGAATAGCCGGCATGTCATAACGAATAGGGGGAGCTACCCACTCAAACGTATGGAGACCTCATTTCCTCCACCCTGCCAACTCCGGGCCACTCACCCCTGATGCGGCAAGGAGGAGGGCAGGGGGCTGCTGCACCGCCCGCCACGGGCAACAACAGCTCCACCGCCCCAGTGGGGATGGTCACCTCGTGCAGAATCACAGAACCGCTTAGGCTGGAAAACACCTTTAAGATCATCAAGTCCAACCTTCAACCTAACTAACCTAACACTGCCAAGCCCACCACTAAACCACGTCCCTAAACACCACGTCCCTGAGCACCACGTCCCTGAGCACCACGTCCGCAGGTCTCTTAAATGCTCGTGCACCATCACAGAGACCTGCATGGCGGTCTGTTCGCAGCCGAAGCGACACCTGTCCCCATTACATCCGTGCCTTCAGGAAACATTTGAATCTGTAAATTTAGTAAGCATTGCCACACAAACCTAGAATTAAAACACCAACCAAAGAAATGCAATCACATTTCCTTTCAAACATTTGCAGTATGGGTTTTTTCCACTGGATAAATTTGTCGTTCTTGCCATGAACATAGATGGTATTTATGGTAGAGTGGGCAGAGGAATGACAGGATTGCCTATAAACACTCAATGTCTGTGCAAGAGTAATCAGTAGTATGTAATTAATTACACATGCAGGTAACAAATCAAGAAAACGTGTAAGCATGTTCACTTTTCAGTAATTTTAAGAGCACAGCTATCCAAATGACTTGGCAGGAATAAGAGTAAACCAGACAGAAAACAAGTATGTTTTTCGGACAGGTTAACGCAGGATTACCTACACACCGAGCAGCCAACCACAGTGTGAATTTAGGCACATCAGTTATTCTTCACTAACTCCCTTTTCAGAGATTCAGATTTCCTAAACTATAACTAACATTCCATATGCACACAACTTACACATCAATTTCCCCCTCCTTAGACAGCAGCAAAACCATTATAGGATTAGTTTGACAATTATAAACCAAATAATAATTAGTTTGTCTTCCTGCACAAACCACACATCATATGAACAACTGGGTATTTAAGCCCACTTCAGTCTGTTCAGTTTGACAATATTTCACACAAAAGGGGGGGTGAAGAAGGGTGGGGTGATTCATTTCACAGATTTTGGTTCTCTTTGTTTTCCCACATGATTACATCTCACAACCCGTCATTAGGAACTCAGGCTGACATCTCAGTTGTCTGAGAAAAAGCAGCTGAGTGGAAATTAAAATGGCAGTGGAATAAAACATGATTGTCATGAAACATTTTTCTGACAGATAAAAGCTTTAACATTTCAGGGTGTATTCTTTGAATGAAAGAATACACAAATCCCCGTGAGCCTTTCCCGTATCCGCTGCTGCCTTCATGCATGGGGTTTGGTAAATCTCTTTGAGACAAACCCAGTGAGAGCACCTGAACTTTTTGTGTGAAACTGAAAAGCACATGAAGCCCAGAAGAATCCAAACCTTCAAATGATTCAACAGTTTGGCACTCCTTTCACACCAACCCTAGGTCAAGACCCAAATCCCAATTGCCAGTCTTCCACTTCAGCCCCCCAGGTATTTCTGCGGAGGCTGTGCCACTGTGCAAGGGGTTCAAGATTTACTGAGCCCAACAGGAAAATAGAGTCTTCAGATCTACCGTGCTTTACTGAAAGTGTACGAGGAGTCTCATGAAGTGGTGAACAGGACACACTTGCTGGCTGAGCCTAAACCATCAGGCCAGAAACTCATACTCACGACTCCTCTCAGGCAAAGACTCGGGGCTCTGAACCCTCAGCAAAGTGCATAAAACCTCAGAATAACAAGGAATAGGGGAGTCCACGTTCTTTGTGTCCTCTAACGCTATGCAGCGCTCTGTCCAGTATACCGATTTGGAGGACTCTAGGCTAAGATGCCCCATCTTACCTGTAAGGAAACTGACTCTGACTTTCCAGGGATTCCAGGTTCTAGACATCCTCGGAAGGGACAGACAGACACAGAATGGGTCTTAGTTCCAAGGCTGAAGTTTCCATCACCCTCCTTGCATCACTATATCTCTGTTCCCTCACCTATACACACAGACACTAGTATTTAGGTATTTAGGAATAACCAGGACACTGGTATTTAGGAATATCCAGGAGAAAAGGTGCTCTAAAAGGCTAAGTCTAAATAATGCATGTTTATCCTGAGAATCTACAGTCTTACAGCAGAAATTAAGACAGCACCAATGTTTTTAGAAAGAAAATGTTTTTCTGAAGTAATTTAGATACACACTCTTAACAGGATTAAAGAACTTGTCGCAGAGGCTCAGGTCACATCTGCTCCCTACAGCCTAGAGAGGAACTGTTGGCAAACTCAGCAGCTAGAGACACAGAAAGCCAGGAGTAATATTGACCGAAGCACTAAAAGTCAAATTCTGGTCTCATTTATAGTACTGTGAATTTCCAATTTGCACCCTCCATTTCCTCCAAAATTTGTTCATAAAAAAGAAACATTTAGCCCATGAGCACGACTAAATAAAAGTTGAAAGCAGTAGATTTCTCTTTCGTAATTACTGCAGGAGATCCTTAAAACCGTTCCAGATGCTGAATAGCTAAGAAATGTCAAATACAACGCCTGCTTATTCAGAGAGCTGCAGCTGTTTCCTCGGCAGAGTACCTAACACGTCATTTCTTTCCTCTAAATAGTTTACAGCAAGAGAAAGACCCCAATGCAATTAGTAATATCATGCAGAATAAAACCCAAATTGCGGATAGGTAAGGCCTTTTTTAACCCCAGTGGTTTCCCATCAGCTCTACAGCGAGGCTCCAGACACCAGTTCTTGCCCATTTTTAACACAAACATTTTCCTTACATCCGTAAGCTTACTAAGGTTCCCTGTATTAGGTACTGAAACTCCGTCCGGTATGCACCCAGTCAGGTCTCCATGTCACTAAACACACAGAACATCTTTACAGCCTCTTGCGCAGTGCATCGGAATTACCTACACGCTCAGCAGATGTGCACATCAAAAATCTTGTCTGTATAAGTATTAAATGAAAACATGCTGCAGGCAGGAGGAGAACTACATGACACATTGGGACACTCACATTCTTCCTTCTGTGTTTTACTGTATACATAGAGCTGTCCCAATTCCCTGGACCTAACAAACAAAAAGACAACACCCAACATTTTTGGAGTTGCAAGTAACCTCAAGAACACGCCAAGAACAACGCTGCACCACTAATATTATTTTAACTCATCTCTGAAGGGCCTTATGAAAGCAACTGCCTCAGAAACAACAATTTTAGAAGCATCAATAACACCACAGCATGACTTTGTTGGAAAGGGTTTGGAAAGCAAGTTTTAGGTACTTAGCACTACATTTTCACTTTTCTCCATAGTAGTAGGAAGTCTGGAATGAATAAAATAGTTTTTTACTGTAGCAAAGTGATTTTCCGTCACGATGAGCATCTTCCACAGCCCTGCAGTTCAGGCTGGCTCTGTGCACTGAATGACACCAGACTGCTGATATCCTGGAACATCAGACATAAATGAAAACCATGGTGATCCTTGGTCCTGCAACACATATGAGCTGTGAAATAAAACTATGATTAATTTAAGCTCAAACACATTTTTTTCTATGAACCTCGTTTATACATCTTAACTAATCCCACTGCTACCTAATAAAATTTAAAACATTATTGCGCCAGTGATGTTGGCAAACAAGCTTAAGTATGACCACGGCACCTGTTAACTTCTTTAAAATACCCACTTAAGTAGTTTCAAAAGCATTATTTCAATATACTTCTGATTTCCAACTCGTAGCAGCACACGGTAGAAACAGACATTCCATTCAAATCCTGCTTTCCCATCAGCTCTTTCTACAGACAGGACTCTTCCAAGGGAGGTTTAGATTGGACGTAAGGAAGAAGTTCTTCACCGAAAGGGTTATCACACACTGGAACAGGCTGCCCAGGGAGGTGGTGGAGTCACCATCCCTGGATGTGTTTAAGAGACGGGTGGATGAGGTGCTGAAAGATATGTTTTAGTGGTGGACAGATACGGTTGGACTGGATGATCTCTAAGGTCTTTTCCAACCTAGTGATTCTATGATTCTAAGGTACTTCCATGACAGAATGCATTACCAGAACTGGGGACAACTTACTGAAGAAAAGGACCTCGAATACTTCATAAGATGTTGCCATTTCCTGAGCAGGTTTAGAGAGTAAGTCAAGGAACAGACAGAGCTTGTCTGGGTCAGGAGTAACCTCTTAGTCTTGCTGTACTCGGGACTAAATACAAGAATCACTGTAATTACACTGTGACAGGCTTTTCTGTGCCTTCTGGACCAGCACTGCACCAGAAAAAAAGGTTAAGGGTGGAACAATGCATGGCTTAGTTTTAAAGAAAAGCAGGGTGCAAAAGGAGAGCTTACATCTACCAAACCCAGCCCCCTTGTCACAAGGAGGCTACAGTCACACTTTTAAGATTTCTCTGGTCCAGCTGTTTTTGCAGGTGTCTGCTGTTTAAAAATACTGCCCCAGGTGGTTGTTTTTTAAGAAAGTGTTGCAATGCAGTGAGTCAGTCGGTTCCAGGAGGTCAGGCACAGAGTCAAAGAGACATCCTCACAGAGGTAATGCTCTAACTTTATTTCTTCGCCTGGGTATTTATTGAGTTACAAAGTGCCATGCACCACCACCCTCTAAATGCTTGGTTACCTCGTTTTGTCCACGTGCTCTACCTTTTCTCCTAATTAGCTCCCTCACTTCAAACACACGGCAACATTCTTCCCCCTGGCGCTTTAGGCATTCTGCTCCACAGCTTTTTCTTTTTACTCAATCTATCACTTCCTTCTTTCACCTGCTCAAGGACACATCATCCTTCACATGGCCTGGGTTGTGCACGCAGGTCTGCACTAGCACTTCGCAACCATGGTTACTTAAAAATTCCTCTACAAGAAAGCACAGTGCAAAACCCAACTGCCTGGCAGTTGGAGCTTCTCCTGAAAATCAAAGAAAATACAATACACCCAAGGTTTGGGGGTTTTCCTAGTATCAAGCGTCTGCTTTCTTTCAGAGATGAAACTTGCGTGAACACAAACTGACACCATTCTGACATTCTCATTTCCCTGTTACAGTGACGACGCAGGAAGCCCAAGATTTGCCATGCCATTTATGTCCTTTGCTCTTTCAAACCAGAAGCCCAGCAGATGGGCAACGAGGAATTAAACAGAGGCCCAAACGCTCCTCAGTGTTGCTAACGACGTCTCTCTTCTACCCAGACACCACCAAGAAACCCAACTGGAAACCGTAGGTGCTAAAGCAAAATTTACGCTGACACATTTATAGCCTGGTAAAGATCCTGGCAGACTGTAAATCAATTATTTCCACTTGATAAATATTTTTACAATTGAACCCAGCTAGACCAGAAGAAGTTTAGATTGTGGCGCTGTCTAACTCCAGGGCCTTGATGCTTCAGCTGGTGTTTGGGGTTTGATATGTGGATAACAGATGTGGATTTACATACAAAATATCTGCTAAAACCAGTCAAGGTTTATGGTTTTGCCTTTCCTGTCTCTTCCTCCCTGGTGCTACATTAAGGGGACATTTTGTAGGCCCTGAGTCTATTTCTTGCATTAATAACATCACCAGACTAAGAAAATGCAAGGTTTTGTAGGTATACGTGGCTATAACAGTAAATAAGGAATATATACATATACGTTGAGAATGGAAAAAACCCCTATCTCTTAATCCAGTCAATCAAAAATATTACACATTATGTATCATTTCAAGCAAGAGGAAAATGGGAGAAACACTCTTTAAAACTACAAGAATACATCCAAAATAAACAACTAAACAAAAACAAAACCCAAACAAACAAAAGGAAATCGATGAGCTGGACAGGAGATTCCTAAAGACTGCAAAATTACAAAACATGCTACTATTGTGGATAATAAATACACAGAAAATTATTGGTGGATAAAACTCAACCCCTGAGAATAGGAAGGCTGATCCCATGGACCATCGAGTACCCCAGGGAACCCAGAACTTGTAACATAAAAGCCAAAAGAAGATCTTCAGGCAGACAACCTTTTATGTCGCCAGCCTGCCCTAGAAACAATCAGAAATTTGATTTTTAGTAAAGAGGATGTCAACAGCCTCCCAAAGGATGCTTTTCCTTGACGATGCACAGCACACACAAGCCAGTCAACGTTCCCGTTCAACTGTGGGAGGTAAAGCAGCGTGCAGGCCCTGAGCGCACCAGCAGGCCTTGCCTGCCCTGCATAACCTCAGGCGGGACACACACCCCCAGGGCTGCCATTTGTGCCCTGGGCCCCCGTCCTTCCCTGAGGGGTGCTGCGGGTGTACCTATCGCTGGCCCTTACCCAATCTACTGGCTGTCCCGTGGACCTGCACTGTAATCTTTCCAACAGCCTGCTGCGGCTTGTGGTGGGACTTCGTGGATGGGCCCCACACCTGCTGCACCCTCTCACCTTCTCTGGGGCGGTTAATGGAGCCTGGTATCGACACCCCAACCCTGCCATCCCGTTCAGACCTCGGGCATGGCTGCTGCCACGCTCACCTCTGGCCTGTGGCATGTCCCTGTGGTGGAGCAGCAGCCCCGCGGGAGCTGCTCACTGACTGGAGCTGCAGTCAGCACTGCAGGTCCTGCTCCACGGCCAAAAAGTGACAAAACCCACTGCTTCGGAAAGCTCAGTCATTTGAACCAGTTTACATGTCACTATTGCAGACAACCACTTAGGAAGTACACACCGGTACCAAAAAGACACCAGAGGTGAAAAAACCTGCGTGAGCAGAAAGACGATCAGCTTTTAAGCACATGAGTTTCATTAATTTAGCGGGACCGCTGACCC
>NW_010228572.1:0-4688 GCF_000690775.1 Eurypyga helias
CAGCATCCGTGCGGGAAGAGCGCCGGGACCAGACCCGGGAGGTGACACCGGTGCTGACACGGGTCTGTGCCGTCCGTTTTGGCGTCGCCCTCCCCGTGCCACTGAAATTGAGAGGTTTATGGAAAACCTGCTTCCAGCAGCACGGTGGTTATGCTTCCAGGCTAGAAGAGCCGGGCAGGACACGTTCTCCCCACTGCTTGGTCCTTTCCCCGGCCGCCATCGACCTGCTAATTGTGCCTTGAAACACAGACGGCGCTTTCTTTGCTGCGTTTATGGCCAAGAGGAGTCGGAGGCGAGTCCTGCTGACCCGATCCGTTAAATTCACCTGCTCGCACGTGTCTCGCCTCGTTACCCGAAAAGCAGTGGGGATGCCCGCACGTTTTCCGGCGCAGGAGCTCCCGGAGGGCATGGCATGGCCGAGAGAAATGCTGAGCAAGCAGAAACTGTCTGGGGTTTTACCTCCCGCCTCTCCCCGTATTCCAGAAATGAGAGTTTAGCGCTTTGGGGAGCTTTGTGGTGCTCTGGGCTGCTTGGCTGGCAGCATCACCTGGGCTTTTCTAAATTTATATACGTAGAGCGTGAAAAATCTCACTGTGTCGAAGGCGAATTTCGCTCCCAAGATTTGGGGTTGGGCAGCGAGCACAGGAAAGAGAAAATAGTCGTTGCTACAAAATTCAGGCGTGCAACAACCGCTCCCACCTGTTCCCTGAAGTGTCGATGAGAAACAGGGAAAATCCCTGGATTTCTGTACCGTAAGGTGTTACCTCTCCTACGTGTCGGGGAGGGGAGAGCGCACGAGCGCGCTGGGAATCTGGGTCACCGTCGTGTGGTGAAGGTACTCGCGGCGTTCGTGGGTTGGGACAGAAACGCAGCCAAGGCTAAAAAAAGCGACGTTCCTGGCTTGGCTTTGCCGCTTCTCTTTGGGTTTGAGGTGGGTCTGAGCCCCTTCCCACGGCGCAGCAAGGCGGATGGCAGAGCAGCTGCAGGGTGTTTGCTCTCCCCTTGCCTCCCCCAAGCCTCAGTGCCGTTTTCTTCTGGAACGAATTTATTCCCTTAACCATTTTAAGACATGGCGAGCGTTTTTTAAAATTAATTAATTATTAATAATTTTCATCTCCTCCTGCTGGAGCAGAAAACATTGAGAATCGCAGCCCAAAAGTGGGAGTTTTGATGATGCTGGAAAACCCAGCCCGGGGCCATTCTGCTTTCTCGGGGGCAGCTCAACAGCTTTTTGTCGCAGCCAGTCGCGTGCGCGGCCCCCGAGCGTGCGCGGCCCCCGTCGGTGTTTTGTAGCGCGACGCCAATTTCAGAGTCAGAAATAAAGATTATTTTTAAGGGCTGCGGGAGAATCGAGCCTGAAAGGCTGCTGCCAGTCCCGCGGGCATCTCCCGGAGCGGCCGCCTCCGAGCCTGAGGTCTGTACCTGGGAACAGATGCTATTCTGGGAGCTCAGCGGCTAAACATAGCCCAGCTCCCTGCGTTAAACAAGCTGCCAGCTCCTTGATTTATGGGAGCAGCAGCTCTCGCTTAATGAGTGCGGTTGGGCAGCTGCCAGACCGCGGCATATGTGGAAGCAGTTCCTTCGGGGGGGAGGGCTTTGAAGCTGGAAGGGGGGATGCTGAGCACTTCCAAGGGAGGTTTGACTCTTTTTTTTTTCTGGTTCTCCCAACCCCCTGCCCTATAAAAACGGCTCTGCCTGCAACGTTACAGCGCAGCAGATCTCCTGCCTGCCGTGGGCAGGCTGAGGGGCGAGCAGGAATAGATGGGGATGGGGAGTGGGTGTCTTCCCCAGGGGATGCTCCTGCTCTTCCAGGCGTGGAGAGGAGGTACAACCACTTATCTCCTCAGTTCAACCAGGGCGTGATGCCCTGGGATGCGCCGAGCCCTGCCGAGGCCATGGGGATCCATGGCCACGCTCTGCTCCCCCACCACGTGGTCTAGAGGCCAGCAGTTTGGAGGGGAATTGGTTTTCATCCCTTTACACCAAATCCTAATTGACTCCAGGTTGTGCTTTGCCCCGCGTAAAGCGATGCTCCAGACGATGGAGCCGGGGTGCGGGGTGTCTCTGCCCTTTCCAGCTCTGGCATCGCCCGAACGAACGACCTGGGATGGGCGGCGAGCTGCGCTCCCCGGCGGCACGACGTTCCCAGGCCGCTCGCTTTTCCATGACTGCGGCTATCCCAGCGCAAACAAAGGGCGCTCCCGCTCGCTGAAGGATCCCGGTGTTTAGAACAATGATCTTCATTGTCGCTTTGGCTCTGCGGTAAATACTGGAACTAATGATGCATAATGAAAAATAATCCGTCGGGGGCAGGCGGCTCTTATAAATATGGGAATTAGGAGGGATGAGTTGGCTGCTTTGGATGGCGGACAATGAGTACGGAGATCCAAACACTGCAGGCAACATCCAAATAAAGCTTCTTCCTCTACAAATTTTGACCGAAGGACATACTTACCCCGTGTAGGCCCGAGGCTGCTCGCAGCTGTCAGGTGAAGGAGCAAGGAACGGATTCCTGTCTCTGGAACACATTCCCGTTTTGGTGCTGGTTTTCCCGAGACCAGTCTGTGCGCTTCAGCAATCCAAGACGGTCCGTCCTGGAGGAGTTTTTAGGGCCTGGACATGAAGTGGTCGTAGCGTTGATGGTAGAGCCCGACGCAACAGGGCACCGAGCGACCCGCGCCAACTTCGGAGCTGGCCCTGCCTTGAGCGTTGGGTCGGGCACCCCCCGCTGCCCCTGCCACCCTAAATTGTTGGGCAATCCCACAATTGTCCTATTTCTTGGTTACCTTTTTGGCCCTGGGGCTTGGAAGACGTATCTTGAGGGCCACTCCCTTATTTCGGAGGAGAATCCGACGCGCTTCACCCGCTTCCTGCGGTTTTGATCCTACTCCGCAAAATTCCCTTGTTTTTCCCCCAACCTGAGCGTTTCTTTCCCTCTCGGCTGGCGCTGTAGCTCCTGCCTGCGTGACACTGACTGCAAAAAAAAGGCCTCGACGTGAAACCCGAGAACATTACGCCACGTTTCGATGGGCACGTGCCCTGCTACAGCCCCGCACCTGCTGAGATGGTAATTGCTTGCGGTACTTTAACGAGCTGCCGCAATGTTTCTGTTTTCTTGGGCAGCGATTGTTGAGCCTTCACCCCCAGAAGCGACATATAAATAGGATTTTTCCCTTGTTACTGCTTTCTTGGGGAGGAAAAAAGCCTTTTGAGAACCTTTTGCTGGTATGCAATCTACAGCCGGCGTTGACTTTGGAGCTTCACTCTCGGTCGTAATTGCCTGTGGCCGCGTTTTTTTTTCCCTTAACGAGCCGCGCTGAGAACACTTCAAAATTATTCCTCTCGCTGCAAGGGGTGGGCTGACGTTTCGCAGGGGCACGTCATGCAGGTGGGACCCCTGAGACGAGAAGCAAGACCTCCGCGCTCAGCTCTCTCGGACAAGTCGTGGGGAAGGTGGCGATCTCCGGAGGTTCCCTTCTCTCCCGGTTTTGCGCCGAATCTTCAGCTCTCCCACCCTGGTGTCCTGGCCCGTCGGTGCTGATTTTCCGTGCGAGCTTTCCAGCGGCCTCGAGCCTGAAGGTTTGTCGGGAGTAATTACTTTTCCTTGTCTCAGTGAGCCAAGAGCCGTTTCTGGCAGGGATTCCCTCTGTCTGTGTCCTGTCTGGTCTTAATGGGGCTCCTCTTTAACTGCCGGTGCCACCACGATCCAAAGAATAACAAATTGCTGCTCGTCTGGGTGTTCCTCATGGCTAAAGCGCAGCTGCGGAGCCCTGGGAATATATATCGGACAACTCCGGCCGCATCCTTAAGATACTGGGATGTGCTCTGGGATGCTGTCACCCCATATTGGGCACCGGTGACAGATGCCCAGTTGTGCCGGAGGATGCCGGGTTGTGTATTTGGGAGTGGGAGTACTGGCGGGAAGGAGGATGATGGATGGGCACGGTGTCGCCGGCTGCGTGGCGAGTGGGATGGAGCCATCAGCCTGTCGTCTTCCGAGGATGGATTGCACGTGCGAGCGGCTCGTGCAGCCTTTTGCTTGAACGGGGAGGGGGAAGACTGATGGCCGTGCAGCTCCAAGGGGGGGTGGGCTGTCTTCTCCGGGGACCTGGCTCTCTTGGACCCCTCAATCAAGATGCCGTTACCTCCGCCCGCGTGCAGTTCGGGGCGCTGAGCCTGGTTTGCAGCCGCTGCAGACACGCCGGTCGTAGGCTCCTGTTAGTAATTTTGCAGCCTCACAGGCAGCTTGTTTGTTTACTTTCCTCCTCCAGAAAAACTGCACAAACAATCCATAAATCTGCTCTGGTTTCGGGTTGGGTTTGTTTTTTGGAAGGGAAGCCTGGATTCGTTGTGTGACTCAGGCTCTTCCCAGAGGGCAAATGAAGGGGTGGCGCAAGAAAAGCCACGGAAGGAGCGGGCATTTGTCCACTTCGGAGCACACTGGGCTGGTTAAAGACGGTGTCAGCCCACGAACCTGCTTCAAACTTATAAATTATGAAAAGCAGCAGTAGGGTTGCTGGCGTAGGGATGGTGTAGGGATGCAAACCTTGAAATTCTCCTGGGGACATGGCTCTGAATTGCAATAGGCTTCACATACGAGGTGAGAACTGTCTGTCCCTAAATTAACTGCAGTGGGTTGACAATTTTTTAGAGACCAATTGGTAGCAGCACCGAGGAGAAGGACTTGG
>NW_010228573.1:0-1880 GCF_000690775.1 Eurypyga helias
ATTCTATGATTCTATGATAATATTTCATGTTTAATAGGGAAGAGGTATTTTTTTCTGAATAAGATGAGAAAGTCAAGACTGTGCCTTGACTAAAGCAGAAATTGATCAGACAGAAAAATACAAAGATCCAAGAAAGAGACAGTTTTAAAATAGACATAGATGCTGCTTATCCACTGTTTCAAATTCATACGAGTGCTATAATAGTATGCCCTCCCTAGTCATGTACCTTTTTCTGCTCAGTGTTGCTAAAATTCTCATCAGCCAAATCTTATTTCTTTTCCTTTACCTATTCTGTAACATTTTAAAAACCACAAATTAATTTTTTTGCAGTGTTTGTTTTTAACTGATTTTTGTTTGCAAGGCAAAGGTCTAGAAAGGCATATCAATCCATGAGTTATTCACAAAAAAAAAAAAAAATTAGAGAACCGTTCTGTAATGTCAGGGTGTTTTAAGAATTGTGTGTATTCATACAGTGAACTTGAGGCTGTGAGTAGGTCAAGCTAAAGAGAAAAAGTTAAAAAGGAAAGGTCAGGATACAAGTTAATTTTGCCACAAGATTTTACGTTATTTGACAGATACTTAGTGTTCAAGAAGGAAAATATATGTTATAAAATTACTTACTTGCAATATGGACCATTTCTCCAAGAATTCCCTTTTCAAAATACTTTGCCTTCCCCTGCAAACAAAGATAGTGTTTATGAGTTATATAGGAGAATAATTTTTCTTGTTGATTGTAATAGGAATGTCTTTGGGTGCTCAGTTCACAATCAATAATATTTACATTATCATTCTATACTATAATTATTAGTTCATCATATGCCTGGAAAAAGGTAATTAATAGAAAACTGATGTGAAGATAACACATTCTGTAAACAGGAACCTATGAAATAGCTTCTAATTCCATTTCCATTAATTTAGATCAGACTCAGTCCTCTAACTTCAGCGGAATATTACAAATTCACTGTGGTGTAGCTCAGCATCCAGCCTCGAGCTTTTAGAAATAAATGGGTTCCATTTGTATGATATAATGTCCAGAATTTTCTCTTATTCAGGGGACTTAAGAGTTAACAGCCTAGAGCAAAATCAGTAAGGCATAGATCAGAAAGGTAATGTGTTTTGGCTTATGGTAATAATAGAGCACACATGCTGGAAGGGATCCCAGGGACTGCACATACTCTGCCCTTGTTAATTTTTCACAGCATTTTGCATACAAAAGTATACATACATCTCACTGGGTGAGAATTGTTTGTGCATGTAGAAATGGCACTTCAGCCTGGAAGCCTTTGTAAGCCTTCCCTTTTCCTTAAATTCAAAAGTACTATTCATCAGAGCTGAGAACAGTGCATTACATGAACTCTGTGGCCAGCCTGTGGGTTACTGATGCAGAGATCTCTCCCCAGATGCTCTGCCAATGCAGTGGGCTGCTGATTTTGAAAGAGGTGTGCTGGCACACTGGGGGATGCCTTTAGATTCATGAGAAGCCACAAAAATCACAGAGACAGAAACTACACAACTCACACAATACAAACAGTACCAATGACCTGATTGGGTTTCCCTCAGCCAGCACCCAGATCCTACTGTCTTCAGTAGCCAGGACCTCCTCTGGTTCCTCCAGCTCCCTTTGACTCTCCCATGTAATTATAATTGCCTCAGTATCTGGCTTCCAAGTCTCTTCTTCTCTCAAGCAGGCCTACCTACGAGTTCACTAGGGCCTACACACACAGACACTCACACCTACACAACATGCATGTCCCTCGCTGCTGACGTCACAGGCATATGGACCCCCACATGTGACATTGTCCCTCTTTCATTGCTGGCACTCAAACCTCCATATACACACATGCACACAGAATCTCCCATCTCCCCCCACCCCGCCCCCT
>NW_010228574.1:0-13351 GCF_000690775.1 Eurypyga helias
GGAAGCAGCGCTGCCGCTCCGCATCCTGCGAGACTGCAGCCGGGCGGTCCTGCGCGGCCGGCCCCGGGCTCCGCAGCCTGCGCTGGTGACAGCCGTGAACTCGCCCCTTCCTTTTCTTAAATGGGGACTGAGCCAGGCTTTGCGAGCAGAAAAGTGAATCGCATTTTGTCTGTGTTTAGTGGGAAGCGTTTGCTCTTCAATCCCAATACTTCTGCGACTTGTCAGAAGGATAAAGAGAAAACCTTTTTCAGAATCAATTTATTCTGTGTGTAGATGTTAAATGAAAGATTTCAAATAGTGAAATGGTAATAATTTGAGTATTTGTGTGATACTTAGGAGTTCCAGGGTGGCACCTGAGCAATACCTGAGTACTAAAACTAATATTGGTTTTGGTGGGGATCTTCAGCTACCATGGAGAATAATGAAAGTAACGCTAAGGATGCAAAGAACACCTCAGATGAAGATGACAGCAGAGACACAGTTCAAGAGAAAGCTCAGGAAGAAATTCTCTTTCATGAGGAAACCATTGATCTTGGTGGAGATGAATTTGAGTCTGAAGGGAATGAAACTGTATCAGAAGACTCAAATAATTTTGTAGATAAACTTAATGAACAAATGATGGAGAGTGTCATTATTTCAGATTCTCCAAACAACAGTGAAGATGACACAGGTGAACTTGGTTGTCTCCAGGAGATTGTAGAACAAATGGAAGCTAAAGATAATCAAAAAACACAAGTAGAAGTGGATAAAGAAGAGTTTTTAAGTAATGAGAGTGAAACTGAACACGAAGAAACACCCAAAGACATTTCTGAGATTGGAACAGACGATCAGGCATCTTTAAAGGAAGAATCAATGCAGGAAGCAGTGAAGGAGGAACCAAAGTTGGGAAACGACATTCCCATTGAAACAAAACCAAATAATATTGATGTAAGCAAACCTGAGGACCAGAAATCATCACCTAGTACTAGCAAACCATCTTCTGAGGCTGAGGCCATTCCTGTGTGTACCATCTTCAGCCAAGCAAACAATGTTAATACCCAGCCACAGTTGTTCCTACCTGACGGTTTTGAACCTCAGATGGTAAAATCTCCCAGTTTCAGTAGTATAACTGAGACTCCAGTGAAGTCTAATCCACAGGTGGTTCAACCAAGTCCTAGTCTAAGCAAGTTCTTTGGTGATACCGTTAACACTAATACTTTAGCTTCTGATTTTTTTGATTCATTTACCACATCCAATTTTATTTCTGTTAGTAATCCCAATGCAAGCTCTTCAGTTCCAGAGCAGATGTCCTCTCTTTCTAATGGTGGAGACAGTTCTTGCACTTCACCTAACCCTACTTTCTCTATGCGAAATGGGAGACCTGAAGCGGGTGGTCCTCCATCATCTGTAGAAATAACTCAATCCCCCAAGCCGTTCTCCCAGATCCAGGCTGTTTTTGCTGGGAGTGATGATCCGTTTGCCACAGCCTTAAATATGAGTGAATTAGATAGAAGAAATGATGCTTGGCTTCCTAGTGAGGAAACCAGAAATGTTCTTATTTCAGTTGCCACACAACAGTACAGCACCATGTTCATAGATAAAGAGAACCTCACCATGCCTGGATTAAAATTTGATAATATCCAGGTAAGAGTCTATTATTATGTCTTAGTGCATGATTATATTTTAGAAATACTGTATAAGAGCTCTCCAATAATTTGTTGTCAGTGCTTCATACTGTTACTGATGGTCACCCGCTGTGTATTCACTCCTTACAAGAAAATTTAATGTCACTGCCTACTCATAGCATGAATGGGCTAAAACCAGATATATTTATTCCTAGTGAAATTTGTTGGGTATTTTGAAAACCAGTGTTGACAGTTGCCATAGAATTCAAAGCTGGTTGTATTTTTAAGTAATTCGTTTCTGGTCCTCCTAGTTAGTAAGATAATGCCCGCATTTGGAATATATAGAAAACCAGTGTGCTGTACTACAAAGTCTGAAAGCAGACAGCTTGCTTTGCTTGTGGAATTCGCTGTTGCAACCAAGTGGGAAATAACATTTTTCACTGCTGTTCACAGTGCTCAATAACGTTAACACTGACTGAAATCACATCATTTGTATCTTCCCTGGGCAGTGGAAAGGTATAACCTGTAAGAAAGATTGAGTGCTGGAGGAAGCTGCTGGGAAGGGATAACCCCAGAATTAAAGGGAAAACTCCACGTGAAATCATGAAGGAAAAAACATAGTAGTGGAAACTCATTTCTTTCTTGTCTATCAGAGTTCCCAACTGGTGAGAAGATGTAAGGGTTTTTTCAGAATTTAAGAAATTTTGTTAGGATCTATTCAGTATTTTTCATGAAGCAGTTTTATCCTGGCTGCTCAGCCAAGGCTAACTATCATCGTGGATCTTTTTTTTTCTTCAAGTAGTCTGATGCTACTCTTTCATATCCATGTCTCTAGATAATAAAGTGTTGTCTAGAGAGTTGGTGTTGAGGGCTAGGATACTTTAATCCTGAATTTTAGCATTACGAAGATTATCAGTCAGTAGTCAAGTACAAGCAGAGAGCAGCCTGCAGCAACTTCCCAATCTGCAGGAGCTATCGGGAAAGTATCTGGAGTGAAACAGGTCCAGATTTATACATGAATTATCTAACAAATCTTAGGTTTCTGTTACAAGCAACAACTAATACTGCTTTTAGATGTACACCATGCTGCTGCTACTTCTTGGGTTGGCTTTATCTTAAAATACTTATCATTACAGAGCCCAATAATGAGTGTGAAAGAAAATACTATATTCCTTCTCCACTCCTTCAAGAAAAAAAAAAAAAAAAAGAATGGAAGCATTCTCCCACCTTCCTCCAAAAATCCCTTAGGCCTTGAGTAATTCAAGAGTGTATAGTATTTGAGTAATTCAAGAGTGTGTAGTATTTCTCTCCTGACAGCTAATGGGCTGGGCAGAACGAAAGATCCCTTCCTCAGGCCTCAAGGATGAGGGCCGCCTCCTTGCAGTCCTCCTTTTTTGCAGTAGTTCTCTCACATTCCTCAGTCCAGTCCAGGATTAAAGGCTGATTTATGCTGATTCCCTGAATCTGGGCACATGCATATATGCAGACCCACCATTTGGTACGTAATTGAAAATAAGACGTCGTGGCAATGTGCATGTGATGGATTTCTACAGTAAGACCTGATGTAAAATCATCATTGGAATTAAAGGGGATTCAAAATTGATTATAATTTAAAGGCAGTAACACAGGCATGACAGCAGGGGCAAGTTTTGTAGTGCTACATGTTCATACAACTTTCCTCACTTGCAGTTACTGCTTTTCAGTGGCCTGAGTGTGTGCCTTGACTGACCTGACATCCTCTAGTTTGGTATCATTGTTCCATATGCTTCTAGGACTGCAAATCCTGTATTTAACTGGAACTATAATTGTAGAGTACTTGAAACGTCAACTGAAACATTGTGGGAGGCATGTTTTCAACGTTAAATCAGCTTCCAACAATGGTCACTAAGGCTTTGGTATGAATAGTTTGCTAATGCTAAATGTTAATGCAAGATGTTAAACCAGGCTGATTGCAATTGACAACGAAGTTCGTTGAAAAGTGCATTTACAGTGAGCACTAAGTGTGCTTCAGGGAAGGGCTGTTGAAGAGCTTGGAACTAAATTTTCCCCTGCTCACTCAGAAAGTGTTTGTTCTTATTACAAGTGTGTTATCTTAAAAATTCAGTGGATAAATCACATCAAGAAAAATACTAAACATTCTCAGTTTCAGGTGCATGCTACCTTTTGCTGATCATTCAAGAAACGTTATTTTTTTAAGCTGTCTTGGATTGTATATGATGCAGATTAAGTATACCTGTGCTCTCTGTGGGAACAAGGTGGAGTGCTGCCTTTCAGTGCTCCTTCCATTATCCCCTTTCTTCAGCAGTTGCTGTCTGCTGTCATGATGTCCTTTGTTTCATTACATTCATTTATAAGGTTTCCTCCTTCAAGGTACAGTTGGGAGGGATTAAAAAGTCCTTTGTATTTATGTCATTGTGAACACACTGTCTTTTCTTATTCCTTCTCTCTTGTGCCTGAAAAATGGAAAACGTGTTTGTTCATGGGATAGGTGACAGGATTAGAGGTAAAAAATTTCATGTATTGAAACAGTAGTTGCAGTCTCATTCTTCAAGGAACTAGACAGAAAACACAGACAGGTTTCCCATCACTGTCCATGGGGACAGTGCAAACATTGAATATCTGTTATTTTTATCATAGCTCAGCTTTACAGTGTTTTATGCATTTTCATGGTTGCCTTCTTTTAGGCAGAAGGCTTAGTGGCTTGCTCTCTGCCCTAACAGCTTCCGACCTCAGTTCTTCAAGTGAATGTTTTCATGTTCCTGTAGAGGGATTTTGTAAATATTCCTTCATATGCTTACATCTTAGCATAGTCACTTTCTGCTTTACCATCTTAAATATCGCATGCCATTCTAATTACCACAGATCTGAAAAGATAAAATGGAATTAAAGCAAACAGCAGAGAGAGGAGGTATGGTGAGGAGGGCAGAGGTTCGCTCTTGTGACTGGTAGCTAAAAGGAAGCGGACTTTCTGGCTTACAGTAATGATCTAAAATTCATAAAATAATTAAGGTAAATAGAAGATTATGATTTGCTGGTTTTTATGGCAAAATGTTTGAGTAATAAGCATAAGGAAAGGTGTTACTGTTCTGCAGCCCATGTAACTGTTTCCAAGTTGTAGAATTCATTGCCCTCAGGTGTATCAGAAAAACAGACCGAAAAATGAGCAAGAGAAATGTCATGGGATGTATTTCTATCAGTCGTTGTTTAAAAATGGTAGGCAGATATGTCCCCTGGCACAGGTGGACCATAAAGTTCTGGCTGCTTTAGGCTGGGCAAGGCCAGCCTGACCTTACCCTGTTTCTTACACTGTTTCTGCAAACAGCTGCCATTCATCAACGGGATGGTGAACCAGGCAGATCTTTGACAGAATGTGTGTTATAAATTGCTTTCTGCTTAAAAACAAAGATCTAAGTATATTTTTAGTATATTGCTGATAATTTTCCTTATTTTCATATGTTTGCTTCTGTGGATTAAAAACGCATCAAAGCATAAAATTAACATAAGTCTTACAGAAGTAATTTCTGTTCCCTGCTTTTGGCAGGTGGTGACTTCTGACACCATTCTCTCGTATTCAGTAATGTGTACAGTCCCAGCAAGACTAGGACAGCCCCCCGCACCCTGTCCTACACTCTGCATTGGCAGACGTGGCGCCTGTGAGTGTGCAGACAGTAGTAGCCGTTTTCAACATCTGCCAATGTGTGGTCCACAGTTTTTCAGTAGCTGCGTGATGTTAAGCTTGAATTTCGTCATTACCTGTTGAAATCTCTAGTACACAGAACCACAGGATGTCAGCCAACAGACGGGAAGGCAGAGAAATGGGTAGTTGAATGAAGATTAGAAGGGAAAATTGAGGCACAGAGTGTGCCAGATACAGAGTTACACAGTTTATTGCTAGCAAAGCTGGCAAAGTAGAACCTAGATTTGGACACTTCTCCTCTGAACTGCTCCGTGTTGTAAACTGTAGGATTAATCTCGTCTAACTCTAGAAATCCGTTTCAAATGTCTGTCTCAACTAGTCTCGTGTTCAAATTACTGAGCTGAGATAACCCAGTTTCTCTGACCGATTCCTACAGTTAATTCTTTTGAAATTAAGAACACTTGTTGAAGGGTTGCTGTTTACTTGGGTTTATGATCTCTCCAATTTTATTTTCTGTGGACACTTAAGGCTAGCTGGTCACGTGCATGTTTATCTTTGATCAGGAGATTGCACCTTTCAACATTAATATCCATTATGAAAACACATAAAACTTAGTGTGTTTTGTAAGATCTTTGAGGAGTGTGTTGTAAGATCTTTGAAGAATAATATGAAAAGCAAATAAGCCTGAATGTTTCTATGCTAACTGAAACCTAAACATTGAAAAAAAGAATATAGTAACTAATGAGGAATAAATCTAGAAGTTTTCATTAAAATGCTGTAAACATATATGCATTTCTATTCATTTCACACGCAAAGTCCTGGAAAGTAAACATTTCTCAAGGGGAAAGTGCTATGTTGCTCAGCTTTAATTCAACATTTTATTTTGCTAAAATAATGTTTAAAAGTGTCTTATTATGTTTCTTCTTCTGTTCCATGAACACCAAGGGAGATGCAGTAAAAGACTTAATGCTTCGCTTCCTGGGGGAGCAAGCTGCAGTGAAGAGACAAGTTTTAAACGCCAACTCTGTAGAGCAGTCATTTGTAGGCTTGAAACAGCTAATTGTAAGTAACAATCTTCGTAATTCAATATATATTAAATACCATGCTTCCCTCAAGATGATTGGGAGCTACTGACTGTGAGGAGAAACTAAACCAAAAAACAAATCTAAATATTCATGATCCCACAAAAGTCCTAGCCGAAGTGTAGTAGTTTTTGGTGGGAATGACTCTGGGGTTTAAATATTTGGTTTTAAAGAGCATAGTAAACATGGTTTTATATGCAAAAGTTAGAAAAAAGGTAAATTTAAGTTACTGTGAATTTTATCAGCTCTTAAGTTGTATTTAATGTCAACAGTTGCAAAACATATTTAAATCACTTTTTTGTTTCTCTGCCGGTGTGTTATTTGTTGTTGCCTTAGTGTTTTACAAATGGTAAGACATACTAGGTGTTGTAAATGGTAAGCAAAGCTGATGTCATAATTTCACCTGCTCCAATTTCTATTTCAGTGCAGGAAAACTAGACTAAAAAACTCCTAAATGAAAGCTTAATTTTCTCTAAGTTAAAATCCTATTCTTAATGTAAGTATTTTATGCCTGGAAATAGTTCCATCTAGCAGCCTTGTGCACCTTGCCTTGTTCTTTCAACCACTGTGTTCCTGTATGAGTCTCATTACTATTACGTGACTGAGCCTTACTTAATCTGTTAAATGTTAGTGTGTTTTAGGCTTAATTTATTTTTGAAAAAATGGGTGAAAAATTTCTGAGGAAAAGCAGTGAGGAAATAAAAGTGTTAGGACAGTTGTATTTCTTATTTAACATCTTTTAATTTAACTGTGTTAAAAGGGACAAAAGAAACTTTTTAGACATGTTAGGAAAACGCTAGGTAGTCTCTGCAAGTGTTGTTAAAGGAATTCAGAGGTAATTTTTGAAACTAAACCTGAAAAAACAAATTGTGATCTCCATCCTGGAGATAGATACTTTTCTATTCATTTCAATGTTTTGCTTAACTTGAGAACTGAGGAGATGGGGAGGGAATCTTACGAAAGAAATCTTGTTCCCATCAGTGTCTGAATAGGAAAAGCCTTTTTCTACACTTCCTTTCCTTCTTCCAGAAGAAGAGTTTTGACGTACAGGAAATGTTTTCTGTTTGGCCTGCTAGCTGTGTCCACGCAAAATGTTCTGCTACGCTGGAGACCATCTTGTACCTTAAATACAGTGCTCCCACTAATACTGTTTTAGCTTTGAATGTGCTCTTAAGCTCCCGAAGAGCCATGTTAAAGCTTTTAGGATCAAAACAGAGAAGATAGGAGGCAATCTGCAGCTGTCAGATTTTGTGCTACCTGTAGCAGATGTTTTTTATTTAAACTTGCCTTATTAGAAGGGTAGGGTTTTTTTAGTAAAATTGCAGCCGTTCGGGTAGAAGTCAGGATGTTCTTCAGTTTGCAGGGCTTCCAGTCATTAGCTGTTGGTTGTTCTTGAGTATGCAATGTAGCTATTTCTCATTTTAGTTTGCACAACTCTGTTTCTTTTTATGATAAGGAATAGTTTCATTATTTCTTTTCCTTGCAAACATTGCTGGTTTTTTTCAGAAACTTTATGCAGAAAATTTGTTTCTGATTGGCAACAGTCTTAAAGGTAAAAGGTATTTCAGCTTGGAAACATTAAAATCTCCTGTTAGATATATTAATTTAATTAAAAATATGTATGCTTTTTACATACACAGTAAGCCAGAATGACAGTAAGTGCTTCGTTAACAACAACCAGTTTTACTTTCATTATGAGTGAATTCCTGACCAAATCGGTTCAGTGAATATGTCTTTTCATGCAAAGGACCGCTCACAGGGAATATTTTCATTAACATCTGAATGAAAACTGGTGAAATTTGGGAATATTGGTATGCAGTTTCCATAAAGTTAAGATTTTTTTTTTCCTTAGCTGTTTGTTTGGTATCCATGTGAAGTACACATGAACATGATAATTAATTAGATTGTTTCAGTCACCCAATTCAATCCCTTGCAGCGATGGACAGCAACTTTAAAAGGAGTCCACAGTACCCCAAGACAATTGCATAGTTTAGGATAGATACCAGCCTCAGACTGAAACCTGTTGTTTAGGTGTGAGCTGATGTCTGAACTCTTAAGTCAAAAGAGATCTAATTGGTACGGTTACTGATGACATCTAAATTTAAATGTATAAATCTGCGATCCCATCTAAACGTCTCAAGAGCTATCACAAGCTGTAGGAGGACACCAGTGGCAGCTGAAACCAAAAATTTATTTTAAGCCACATTATGAAGAAAATTGTTAGGTTAAGATTCTCAGATGATCATGGGTGAACGCCATCGTATTATGGGAAGGAAAGAAAAGGAGGGGAAAAAAAAAGCAGTATTCCAAGCTTGTCTGCTCCGGAGGAAAATGCTTCATTTGTATCTGGTTACTGTTTTAATCTTGTGTGGATAGGAAAAGTATGCTAAGTTGCTCATCAGTATCCCAAATCTTCATTCCACAGATTTTCATCTGCAACTCTGGAGCTCATCTATTATACCATACAAGTGCTTCTGTTAGCTTATTTGGCCGTTTTAACGAATACAGATACATTGCTGCTACTTTCAAAGTCTATTCCAGAATTTTATTCCTTTGGTGGTTAATCAAAGGAATTCTTATCAATCCTCTCTCAAAATCTCTTTTCTAATGAAAGATAAGGTTGTTTACAACAATTTAAGGGTTTTGATCTCATGTTGCTTTTCAAGTCATTTTCTCTTCTCAACGTTTGCTTCCTCTCCCTTGCAAGTTTGTATGGGTAGACAGCAGTGACTTCCAGTTCTCAGATTTTCTTTTTAAAGACATAAATACCACTTCTTTAGTCATGTCATCATGGATGTCTTCACAATCACCCTAGGAGCTCTTCTCAAAATCTCTTCTGATTGAAACTAACATCTTTTTATTATTCCTGTCCAAAACTCAACATGTTATACTGATAAATAAGTGTTATAAGTTAAATGACTTCCCGTGTTAATGATTGTGTTTTACCTTTTCTATTATTCTGACATTGTAAATCATCTGATCCCTGTTTAGTGATGTGGTCCTTATGTATATTGACAATACTTCCTAGATAACATCCTCAGATGCAGATTCCAGCTCTGTTCACCAGGGTCACAAAAGAATATTGTAAACTGGATTGATTCTAGTGTACAACCCTGACTAGTAACTTCTCACCTACCTCATGAAAGTTCCAGTAAAAAACATTTACTTATACACAATTTTGTGCATAGGGTGAAGTTAGTGCTCACAGCAAAGAATGCTGGAGACTGAAGTCCTTTTTGGGGAGTCACAGTGCAAACAGTCTGCAAAAGTCTCCTCAAGTACAATTAGTTGTCAGGATTAAACATTATCAAGAAGGTATTAAGCTGACCTCCCAAAGGTGCACCATTTCTGATGAGACCACCACCAGCAGCATCACTTACAAGACAAATAGTTGTTCACCAGAAGCTGAATTCAGATTGTTAAACTCAAGTAACAGAATTGTTTGGCATGAATTTGGTCTCCAGTTGGTTTGAGTGAGATTTTTACCAGTAACCCAAAGATGGATAGTTTGTTTACTGAACAACTGTATTTTCACATTACCCATGGAATGGGTAACAGTGAATTGGAAAAGGTTTGCTGGTAGGGTAATGGTGTGGAGGTTGTACAGATGAACTAGTTTTACAACTTTGAAGCTTTTGAGAGATATAGGAATGATGGAGCGGTCCAGCAAAGTAATTATATGAATCTATGCGCTTATTATTGAGGTGATGACTTGTAAATAGAGTTACACATCCATAGAGGCTCTGTTTATATTTTTGTCATGGTTTAACCTCAGCTAGCAACAAAGTTAGCCACACAGCCGCTCACTCAACCGACCCACCCCGCCCCTCCCTCCAGTGGAGGAGGAGAACTGGAGGAAAAGACAAGGGAACTTGTAAAATTGAGATAAGAACTATTTAGTAACTAAATTTAAGTAAATATTTTAGAGATACTAAGAATATTAACAATACTACTATTAACAAGTAATTAAAATAATAGAAAGTAGAACATGTGATACAGTTGCTCACCACCTGCCAACCAGAATACGCCGCCACGTCTCGAGTAGCGAGAGTCAGAGCCAGAGAATCCGAGAGCTGGAGCCTGAGAGCGATCACAGCAGATTCCGAGTGAGCCCCACGAGCAACAGCACGACTGAGAAAGCCAACTGACCCACCAACTCACTAATGAATGAGCAAGCAAAGAGGTTAACAAAGGAGCTATGGCCCCCTGGCCCACTCTGCTTACGTACTGATTGTGACATGCCATGGAATGAAATATTCCTGTGGTCAGTTTGGGTCAGCTGTCTGACCTGTGTGTGTCCCCCACACTGCCTGTAGCAAGAAGGTTGAGAACACAGCTGCAGTGTCAGAAGCTGGAAAAGCCCTTGAATTGTTGCAAGCACTTCTTAGCACTAACTAAAAAGACACCTTATCAGTACTATTCTCAGGGCAAATCCAGAAACACAGCCTCATACCAGCCACTGTGAAGAAAATTAACTCATCACTGAGTTTTCATTTTCTGAAAAGTTTTATTAATTTAGTATAGGAACGTGCATTTACCTCTAGGGGAAATAAATGTCTTCACAGTGTTGCTTTGTTTTATAGCAGCAAATAAAAATGATGCATACAAGGTGCAAGCTGCAATTATGTTAGTTCCTGTTATTCCGTATTTTAGATTGTTTGCCTTCATTTGAAGAAACAGTACAGTATTTCTTGCTGGAGACCTTTGAGATATTTTGAGTTGTAAGGTGTTTGCAGCCATAGGAAAATTAAGTCTTTGATAGTTATACCTAAAAAAGTACTACGGTGTCTTGACACTATAAATACACAATGTTTGCTCTAAGCATGCAATCACTTCTTCAAGCTACTAGACCAGGAAAGGGTTACTAACTACATTTTCTTAACTGATGTGAAAGTGCTCTACCAGTGTAATTTACAGGGGAGAAGAATGTCATAGCTAGTGGAGGAGGAGATTTTAATCACTTTAATGGCGTTACATGTAGAGTTAATGACTCCCTTTGAGTCTATTTAAAAAAAAATCATATACTGTTACTTTTGCATGTGATTAATGTTGTGCTCTTACATATATTTTCAAATATAACAAACTTGCGTATGGTGTGGTATGGCGTACATACTCACTTTAATAAGTTAGAAATTATCCTTAAGAATATGGGAGAGAGAGGCTCCTTTTTTTCTAAATCAGTGAGCAATTTCCAACGTTTTTGTAGATGATTTGAGGGAAGATGGGAGACACAAGCTGCACAAACAATAACTGGGGGTTTGTTGGAGAGGTTGTATCTCTATGCTAAAAAGCATGAATTTATTGGATAACACCTCAGTGGCTTACCCCTGAGTCAAAACTGTTTTCCCAAGAGACTGAATAATGTTATAAATTGGCACTGTGTATCAGGTGAGTACCCTTTTCACTGAACTTGTCTTCTGTAGCCATCCAGTCTGCACGACTCTCTTTGCTTGAGAGAAGAATTCCACCTGGGTTTTAGCTGTATTTGTTGCATCACCTGAGCTTCACTGCTGTCATTCAGGAAAACAATGTGCACTATTGTATCCAAAGGAGAAATATGAACACTTCTGCAACTGTGTGTCTAAGGTCTTTATTGCTTGATTTTTTTAATTATGTTTGAACGTTGACCTTCACGAGGAGACTTCCAAGGAACAGTTATATATGTGAGAGTGTGGTATTTAGCTATTTGGCAGCAGTTTTTTCAGTCTAAATCAGTAAATGTCTTCATTAATAGACTGAAAACACAGTCTTTCAGATATAGTGTAAACTCTGATAATTAAAATTCTTATGACACTTTTTTAGAAAAGGAAGAAATGTAAAAAATATTTTCCCAGACAGACTGCAATTTTGGCTTTTATTGGGTCATTTTACTCAATTAGAATTTTCTTCCTTTCTGAATCTAAAAACGTATAGTATACCATCTTCAGTGCTGTTCTTGTATTTGAACCAAAAGCATTCTAGTTCTAATCACTGGAATTTTTTTCTACCCTACATCCTATTCATTCATCACGTATTGAAGGCATTGGGGTATACAGAATATCTCAGTTACTTTTAACTTTGACTAAATGGACTAGAAGCATTACCAAATCTTTAGATACGGATTTATCAGAATTTAGAACTCACATTGTTGATTTCATTTCACATGGTTTTTAGGTTGTTTACTTTTATTGCTTTTAATAAAAGGGGATCATAATAGTGTTATTTGGGTTCTTATCTTGAAAATGGTGGCATGTAAGTCAGTAAAATGAGGAGTTGGGAGTTGATCACCTTGCACTGTCATTTTTATCTCTTAAAGCTGAAGATACAGTATTGGATTAGGTTGGAGTTGTGATCAGAAGAAGCAGTAAAATCATTAAAAATACTTTATTAGTTCCCAAAAAGGCATGTCAGATTTGTGTGCAAGGTAAGCTCTCACTGAAGTGGTGGGGAGGGAAATTGTGAGCGGGAGGCACTCTGTAACACGTGTCTGCCACCTCAAGCTACATAAAACTTTTAGTTCTTACCTCTGCAGGGTAAGAGCCTGACCAAATCCTGGCACTCCTGGCTACTTTTTTTGCTTTGAAACTAGAGTCATATTCAAATCTCAGGCAGCTTAAGTTCAACGAAAAGATAAAAAAAATACTGAGCTGGTTCTGCCTTTCTTAAAGAAAAACATATAAAACTTTTTTATTTGAAACCTGGTTTACTATGCAGTTTCTCTGTCTGTATGTAAACCTCCCCCAGGACCTCTTCTGATTTTGCGGAGAACAGGGTTGTTCTTCAAGGAATAATGCAGTTGCGTTGTCTGTTGGGTGGCTGATCTGTTTGACCTGGGTCGCATTCATTAAAAGAACAACAGCTCCATACTTAAAGATTTGCTCATGTCATGTGTGGAGAGAAGTTCTCTTCTGCCAGGCTCGTACTTTGCTAGTGAACTATTTAGCAATAATATTTCATTGACAGTATTTTCTCTAGGAAAAAATAGTGTTTTCACACAATTGCTGCTGGAGGACCATGTCCTGGTCATAGTCATAGAATCACAGAGTGGT
>NW_010228575.1:0-578 GCF_000690775.1 Eurypyga helias
GTGGAAGGTGTCCCTGCCCATGGCAGGGGGGTTGGAACTAGATGGTCTTTAAAGTCCCTTCCAACCCAAACCGTTCTATGATTCTATAGAACAGAAACAGCAGAACAATGATGGTACCTGTGTCAGACAGCACGTGACGTGCATTCCCATAGCCCTTTCTTTTCTCCGCAGGATTAAATAGCTCTTCCCTTTCAGACTGCAGCATGTCCTGTATCCTCCTTTCCTGCATTACAAGCTTCAGATGCTTCACACGCTCACCAGAGCGTGAGATGAAGTCAGGGCGATGCGCTGCAAGAGCCTCCTAACATGGGATGACACAAAACAAAGCCAAAGGTGGTCAGACTGTCTCCTTACAGCTGGGAGGGAATAATCCAAGTATCTAACACCATGACCAAAGCACAGAAAAGAAATCCCAAACTAGTATTTGATAGAATACACAATCTCACTGCTAGGTAGATCCTCGAAGACCTTGTTTACAAAGTATTTGTCAACAACCAAAAGCCAACTGGCCAGAAATAAATAAAAAAAACCCCAAAACTTAAATAATTACCAAAAGGGACACAAACCTCAAAAAAGCA
>NW_010228576.1:0-421 GCF_000690775.1 Eurypyga helias
GGCCTCGCCTCAGCCTCGCCTCAGCCTCAGCCTCAGCCTCAGCCCCGGCCTCGCCTCAGCCCCGGCCCCGGGCCCAGCCCCAGCCTTCGGGCGCTGCCTTGGGACTAGCTGGGGAAAGCACCAGATTCCCGGGGTGTCTGGCCGGTGGGGCCTGACGCAGAAGTATGGCGGTGCATAACTGACGAATAAAGCCATCTGATAGAGCGCAGAGGGCTCATCCTGTAAATATCTATTGTACTGCCGTGTGGTTGCCTGAGGGGAGCCTATCCTGCAATAACTGCCCGCAGTACATACGCAGCCTGCATATGGTGCCCACAACGCGGCCTGGCTGTCCTCAGACACCACATCCCATGAGCTGTGAGGATTACGGTTGTTACGAGATGTGTAACGCTGAGGGGACTCGCCAAGAGCAGAGACGACA
>NW_010228576.1:432-15292 GCF_000690775.1 Eurypyga helias
CCTCTCGTTCCATATACACCATGATGAGGTGGTTTACAGGAACCATACTGTAGGGCACGGTTATTTGGGACCGTGAAACGTTACCCGGGGCCTCTATCCTTGGCACAGGAGAAAGCGCCATTAACTGGCACTTAGAACCCCAAACGGTGGGTGTCACAAAGCAGAACTCAGTGACAGCAACCGGGACTCTGGACAAACAACAGAGCAGTGACAATGTCTCTGGGCAGTTTTGAAGGAAGAAGCCTTGTGTTATCATCCTTCGTCAGCACTTTCAGCAGAGGCATCAAGGAATGGTTTCTGGAAACTCTACTGGAAGTGCTCCCCTTTTTACATCAAACATAAAAATCTTTGCTAGCATCTTTAAACTGTTCTCCCTCCAAAAAAGGGTGTTAACAGAAGAATTTTTATGGTAACTTTTTCTTTAGCTAGTGAGAAGTTAAGTTAGGAATTGTCAGTGAGGAAATGGAGCAGCATAGCTCCGCACAGGCAGAGTACGAGTATCCTCACGCGCAGTTACTGCAGGATCATCACAGCACTCTTATTCTGGAAGAAATTCAATTTGTATGCATATTGAATATTCAAGTCCTCTTAAATACTCTCATTCTTCCAAAATAGTAACATCATGGAAAGAACTGCCTATATACTTATCAAACTAGATATTTCCATGCCTGCTGCTCACACAGTAATGTTTTCTTGTCTTTAACTTAAACACACAGGACTGTTGCCAGGCATATATTTCAGGAAGAAGCTATTCTAGCTCGCAGATGCGGATATAGGTGACCTAGGTAACTTTTAAAAACGTATTATAAACACAGGGGAGTGAATATATAAGGAACTACTGGAATACTCCAATCGTGGGTTTTGAATAGCCAAAGATCTGCATACAAAGGATCTGCATATCCAGAAGAGATCAAACACGTTATTGTCAGATACTGGCAATGGCATTGGAAGGAGGCATGATCCTCAGGGAGAGGGGTGGCGATACCGGTGGCGGAGGCAAACGCTGGCGGCATATTGCTTTGAAGTGGCCTGCACAGTGCCCGGCATGTGCCCGAGCCTGCGACCTGCTGTAAAACACGTATTTCTGTAGCACGGACAACACTGACTCCCGATGCAAACCATCCGCGTGGCATTCAGGAGAGCCTGCACGGGGAGCTGCAAATTAGCCAGCAGCACAGCAGGAGTTGGCACTGCTCTGTAGGTCCCATGGAATTTGCTGCTGGGTCTGTGGGATCCATACCTGGCAGACTGAAGTCTTGGTGCAGTATATGCAGGTTAGCAGTGCTTCCTGGTAAAGTCAGTGAGCTAAAAAGGTGAATGATACTAGAGTTCATGTCTATACAAATGGAATCTACTTCCATGCAGTGCTCTGAGAAGAGACGCTTGATTTACAACAGCAATGTAAAACAGTTATCTTCTCTTTCAGAGACACGTAGTTTTGTAAAAATCATATTACCAAAATATTTTAAATATTCTGCCATATGCAAGATGACCAGCTATCTCCAAACCCAATCAAAACAGCACTAAATGTTATTCTCCTCTTCCCCTAAAAAAGTAAGTTGCACTAGAGCTTTAATAAAGTTTCACACCAACTTTCCTCATTTCATGCCCTTTAAACGTTGTTTTTGTCTTGCTGTTCTGTTCCCCAGCATCACCTGGGAAACTTTTTAATAAGTAGCAAGCAAGAAAGGTCATGTCAGACGATATACATGCCTGGGTATACGGAATTATATATACAGAGAGATATATCTGTATCTCCAATCAGTAGGTGAAATTATTTATTTCACGTGTTTGGATATTTGGCCTGTGGGCAGTAAATTCCAGGCATTCTCTGGGTGTGATGATAGTTTCCAGTGCTCACAACGACAGGAGACGATGCAGTGTGACAGATGAGGTGCTGTGAGACAGAACGGCGTTACGGTGCCCATTACTGACTAGCATCAATGATGTGCATCACCTGCATCACTACCAAGTCCCTGACAACGCAAGTATTGCTGCTTAATGCAGCAATAAAGAAAAAATATTTATTTTAAAGGCAGGAAAAATTATTTCCTGAGTTCAGGCTTCCCAAGTTATATTTATCAACATTTACAGCACCGGTGCTTCTATTTTATTTTGTTAGTCATTTGCGAGCATAGGAACCAATAATGGAGATAATTTGTGCCAAACAACCCTGAAATGAATGACTACAAAAAATGCTTAAGAAGTTCACACACCACATTGCACTTTTCCATCCGTGGAACCAAAGATGCCTTGGGTAGGAACCCAGCACTGGTTCCTGACACCAGTCCAGGGGGTCGCAGAAAACCTTCCCCAAAGCTGAGAACAAAGTCAAGGGAGCGGCCTGACAATTTACTAGAAAACGGAACATCAGTTCACACAGAGATTCGCTTCTTGACATGAGTTTGAAAAGCCGCTAGGGTTTGGTTCAGCTTCAGAGATACGTAAGGTCCATGCAACTTGTAGACAAAAAGTGGGGGTACATGCAATTACATCAGCATACGAGGAGGGAGGCACTTTATCGAGCAATTATACACTGACGCAGAGGCCTTCTCAAAGTACGTACTGAAAGCTGAGGTCTTCTACTAGGTCTGAAGGCTGACAGGCTTGCAGTATTCAAAGTGTTGGATGGCCCTGATCCCAGGAGAACTTCTCTGGAAACACAGCTACGCAATTATGTTTTCCCATTAACAAGTACCGTTTTGAGATTCGTTAATTAGCATGTGTACCTTGATGCCTTTCTATAGCTCTGTTTTGCTAAACAGGATGTCATTTAGTGTATGGACAGACAGTAATTCCTGAAGTACAATGGCCCATTTTATGTCTGCAGATATTTTTAGCAACCAAAGTAGCCATCGCCTTAAAAAAATGCCGTACGGACTATTGACTAGGCTCATGTTCCACATAACCACCTTTTAGGCACTGAATCCTAAGTGCCCTTTTTGTTAATTTATTTAGAACTGGTTAAAGTTACATGAGTCTTTTTTTTTTTTCCCCCTTTCTTTTTTTGAATTTTGACACAATATTTGTGTTTAATCCATATTCTGGAATTCCCCTACTATCCCAGAATTTATGATGAGTGTCAGCAGAGATGAGAAACTCCAGCCCATTCCGTAAAGATCCTTGTGTATAAATTGTTCAGGGTGCCTGATTTTAAAATGTTTCTTTCCAATCGATATCCTGCATCTCCAAAAGCTTGCAGATAGATGTGGCTGTTATAACCACAGCTCCCCATGGACTGACCCTACTGTTCTACGTCAGTGTCGGAGTATCGACCGCAGACACTAGATCCCACCTGTCAGTTAAATGAGCATTTTTGCTGAAGCGACAAGTTTTGACAGTCCGTCTGGACAGGGCGTACTGTGAACTAAATGATACCTCCTAGCTGTTTAATTACCTGAGAATGAGGTCAGAATAAGTGGATCTGATTTTCAGACAAACACAATCAAGAGAGTTGACATCACGCTGTGGTGAGGATCAGCTTTTTGGCTGTACTTGGTCAGTTTTCTCTGCTGATACAGAGAAGCTTGAGGACATTTCTTGACTGCGCAAGAGACATTTTAGAGAGCTACCCGCACCATTTAACCAGAGCTAACACTGAGCATTTATGGTTTTGCATCTCTAACGTGCTGCTTTACTGCTTTTTTATAAAGCATTCATTAATAACAAGACCCCTCAGCAAAAGAGAAACAGCTATCATTAAATTTGTAGCAAAAATTGAAAACTGAAACGTGAGTCTATAGAAAAATTTAATGTCTCCCATCTCCTGACAAACCAGTGATATTTTCAAGTAAGATACAGCAATTCTCATCTGAAACTGCCCACGAACAAAGTCTCTCGGATGCTGCAGGTCAGCAGCCCTCTCTTTCAACAAACCTATGACTGGCACGGCAGGAAGCATTACAAAAGAAATTAAGTTATAAAACCATAAAGGAGCTAAATGAGAAATTAAGACAACATTTATAATCCGTGGTCACCCAGTTATCTCCGTTTTCCAGCACCACTCTACTTATCCCAGGGGGCAGCTGATGGTACAACAACATTCCCTGCAAACAGTTTTCACTCACTACAGACTAGCAAGGGAATTGTTTTGGACCAGCCTCTTCATTTCTCTCTTTGTCAGAGAAGCTTATCTCAGAGAACTTGTCAGCTTGCATACCTTCTCCTTAATTACATACGGCAAGTCTGGAAGCTGCGGTGTGGCAGTGAAATTTTGCAGAGTTGATTTGCTAACTTGTCTTCACCTCAGCCCTAAAATCAAAATGCCTTTTTTTTTTCCTATGGAAGCTGCATTTTACAGGTTTATGGAGGAAATCAAAGCACAACAAAGGTTCGCATTCCTAATCAATACCTTAGATCACTGGAGCTCTGCCTGGAAGGTTGAGCTACGCTGGGAGGGCAACGTGGAATTAAGAATAGGGACAGCCCGGGAAGCAGAAGCGGGTGCAGCCTCTGGCACTGCTGCTTTCCCAGAGGCCAGAAGGACGGTACAGGGCAGGAGGGAGGAATTTAGGGCACAGCACACTCCGTTTGTGACTGCATCTGTGAGGGGCTGTTCTCATCCAGCACAGTGATGCTGTGAGACGCAGGACAGTTAGGTCAGAGCCCTGCAGAGAAGCAGGGGGAAGGAAACAAGACTTAAATACAATCTTTTCTTGCCTCCGTCATCCTCACTTCAACAACAAGAGGGTTAGTCTTGATATCGAGCCTCTTCTAAATCCAATTACTTTAATTTGTCTTCCTTTACAGATCAAATTATCCTTCCAAAGAGCAGCAGGTGCAGCGAGACTTAAAATAACTCTTCAAATATGGAAGCTCTCAGATGTGTCATAGAAACACCTGGGGCAAAATTCGGAGGTCTCCTCACAACTGTCACCCAGCCCTTGGTCAGACTGTTCCAAGTCCTGTGAGATAGCTGGGATTTAGCACAGAATTACAGAGCGCAACTAGAAAAGGAACCTGAACTTATATCATGTCCTGAGAACATGCTTTCCACTCCTGACCTTAGCTTTTTGTTTTTGGTTTTTTTTTTTCATTTCTGCCCCAAAAAACTAATGCTTCATCTAAATGCATTTATGTTTCATCTGACTTAGCTGAAAGGTTAGCACTTAGGAGGAGAGAGGGCTAGTAGTCTGATATACTTGAATTTTTCAATTGCTAAGCACACACGAACACACTCCTCGCAGCAGACAGATCAGAGCGAGGTCAGGATGGGAGCTGAGCAATGTAAAGTAAATAACAGTAAAGCCTAAGTAAATGGAAAAGGAATAGTCAAATGATTAAACATTTTAAAAATGAGAAAACACAAAGGTTTGGTTTGCTGCACTGAAATGCTCTTTTATTTTCGCTGCACTGAAATGTTCTTTTATTTTAACATCAGTTACCTTTTTCTAAGAGAAAGGAATCTTACCTACAAGTGAAATCCGGAAGAATCAGTTCTGTTTTTTCCTGTAGCTCATGGACCACATCAACTCTTCTAAAACCTGTGGTTGTAATGACAGACAGCACTCGGGTATGCAACAAAGAAAAAGCAAATTCCATTTCCAATTTATGTTTCAGGTAAACATGTGTCGTGTGTGTGTGTCCCCCCATTTATCTTACAATTTGAGCAGGAGGCTATGAGAGAGCAGAAGATACCTTCATCAATTGTTCTCACATAATTCCTCTGAGCTGAGAGTGTTTCCCACGTGGAAGTATAACTTAATCAGGAAGCATCTAGGGCCTTTACACATCGAAAGGTCATTCCACCAAAAATAAACGTAAAGACGCTGCCAGCTTAATGAAAGTTTAGTTCAAATGCCATCCAGAATTTGTCATCTATTTGTCAACTCTTAGTTTGCGACATGAAAACACACGCATATCTAAATAAAACAAAACCTTCTGTTATGCCACACGGCTCCTATTTGATCATACTCTAAACTCTGAAAAAACGTTGGATGTGATCCCACAGGGCTAACACGAGCAAAATGTGATCTGACAAAATCAGTGAGCTAAATACACAAATAGACTGATGCAGTTTTGCTTTTCTGAAGCTAACAAAAAACAACTCTGAAGGCCGTATCTCTGTCTTAACTCGAGCCGCTATCAAAAGCTGGGATGTTCACAGCGTCTTCATTTGAGTTGTTAAACTGAGCAAAAATAAACTGAGAGAATATGATTCCCTGGACATCTTGACAGAAGGCATCTGCTTGATGAGCACTGAATGGAAGATGGATCAGGTCCTAATGTCCCTTTTGTCTGTCTGCAGCTCTCGTAATCTTAACCAGAGGAGCCAATTCTGACACCATTTTTTACTCAAAACTTCACTGAACATGAAGTTACAGGACTTAAGTTTCAACAAAACCATAAAACACATAGTTGCTCTAAATTCAATCTGTTGAAAATTTCCCACCACCTGGACTGCGTAATAATTTTCTTAAATCTGTGTCTTACAATTACCCCAAGCTTTGATACTTGCAGTTCAAGACTTCACTGTACCAAACTCATGATGCAGAACTATCTAAGAAAGGCCTTTTTTTGCCCGTTTAGAAGCAAAAGACAAGTTATTCCAAACTATTCACATAAGACTTAAGGTTTTTTTTTTAATGTATTTGTGTCCATTATGCATACTTCATAATCACTCAACATTTTTGTTTAATTATGATAAATGATGATGAACAAGAATATTATACTGCCTTCTTTACACTCTCATTGATTGTGCAGTTAAAACATCATTTCCGGTCACATGAACACACCGTGCTATGAAAGTACAACCTTGCACACAAAGATTTTGTTACTAAGACTTCATCCATGGGAGAGGCAAAAAAGAGGAACCATGTGCACATACAAGTGCGTGTTATAAAAACAGGGTGGGGATTCTGTGCGAAATTCACCTGGATGTTCTTGGACTAGTGAGTGTGTAAACCTGCAACCTAAAATTCTCTTCATCTATTTTCTTCTGCGAAATCTTCCTGCTGCAGTCATGTTATTGAAGAAAGAAAACCATGTAAGAGATACTTGTCTAGACACTACTAGATCACAGCATCCCACGCGGTGTGTCCAGTACAAGGGCTCAGTCATGCAAGAGTCTACCTTTTAAACATTTCCTCTACTGAGCCTTACTACTACTGCAGTAATACTGCTTGACATAACTGCAGACTTCGTGTGCCCAGTTCCCGCTCTTGCGAGGTCTTCCAGGACGTTCAGGTTTGGCATTGCCCCATGTGGAGCCCAAAAGCGTGGCGAAACATGCAAAACTTCAGGCTAAGGATGTGGTTCTGCTCCCGTTTATTAGAGCTGCAGAGGGTAAGGGCTTAATACATCATTTACAAAGCAACAATTTGTACCTAATTCAGGATGGACTTCAGCAAAGACAGATACAAAGCCAGCTTTTTGCACGTATTGCCATGTTTTGATGGCTTGAAATGAAACTCACCAAACACACACACACACGGATCACACTTGCCTACTTGGAGGAGACAACCTTCACATACGCCATTAACATTAAAACTACAGCTGTGCTTGAGTTGGTCATGAGAGGGATTATTTGGTTGGTTTTAGTCTCTCTTCCTCTCCCAAGCTCCTGGCGACATCTCCACTGAGCAAAAACAGCACAGTGCATGGTGGGGCCATGCCCATGCTGATCAGCCTGGAGCAGCTGGCTTCTACTCCTCTTCCCTTTGCCGGAGATGTTCATACCAGTTTCTCTCCTCTGCCCAGCTGTTGATTTCCATGGAGTGTATTGGGATGCAACTGCTTTTGAAATGTTCTTCCTGCTCAAATTTATGGGAAAGTGGCCATGGATTCAAAGGAGTTACTGACAAACAGGCAGGTTTTATGCAGGGATTGCATAAACAACTTTTCCATGAGTTCAGGCTAAAAAAGAAAAAGAGGCTATTCAGAAGGCTCCAAGGAATTTTATAAAAAACCAAATTACTTTCTCATCAGAACCTGTTGACTCCTTGAAACCAAACTTTTCTCAGAACTCTGAGCTTTGATAGTAAAATTTTCAGACAAGAGAAAAGGCAGGATAAGCACATGCAATGATCTCGTGGTCTAGAGCTCAACCGGGCTGTGAGAAATAAAGGTTAAAGTCTCTGATTTGGGTAAGAGCCAAGTGACTTGAATCACAATCCACTGACTGCTCTAAGCATGGGATTATTCTGGGATGATACTCTAATTTGCCTACACAAAGACAAAGAAAGTAAAGATTTCCTTCTCAATGAGGATCACCAACAATTAAGAACTCTTAAAAGGTTTTGGGGGATGGAAGGAGAGACCAGGGCAGCAGACTTGTTCTCTGGCTCGCTCACCTTGCCAAGGTGGACTACTTTGGCAACTCAGGATTTGCTGAAGACTGGAAGTGATCTCCCCCAGCTAACTGCCAGGCCACGTTCCCAGCACCAGGGAACAAAAACAGGGCTGTGCTGTCCCAAAGCTTAGCAAGGTTCTTCCATGCCAGCATAACCCTCTGGAAATCAGATCCACTGGTTTTGTGTTTTGCACCGTCTGTAATTTTTTTAATAGAGGTGATATTTAAACCACAGAAGAATACAGAATAGATGATGTGCAGCCAAAAGTAAAATAAGAGAATGTAGAAGTATATGAGAAAATTTGCAATATGCACTTAGAAACAAAAGTCTAGTTTTCCAGTGCCCTGAACTATTTAGAAATATAAACACTGGGAAAGGAAAACAGCCTTGTTCAGGCTAAAACAAGCTGAAGATTGGAAACAATCCTTTCAGCTACTACAGGCCAGAATTTAGGGGGAGGGAAAGATTGTTATCATAATCTATAATAACAACAGTTCTGCAAACTAAGACAAGCATCATCTAATCCCCTGTTTCAGAAAATTGATTAAGTTTGGCAAGTGTTCCCCTACTGCTGCAATGAACTACAGGTTTCCTGCCTTGTCCAGGTTTCAGTCTTCCTCTGACACTCCGGAGATGCCGTTCTGACTCAGCCGTTTCGGCAGAAGCGGAGCCCCAGGTTTCCTACCTCTGTGCCCTGTCAGGCATTACTGACCCTCGAGCGGGGACGGCAGAAGAAGATAGTATGTGATCAAGAGCTACAGATTACACTCTTCTGTTCTAATTTAAGAAGGAAATTAGTGACAGTTCCGATTAATCTGCAGGTCGTGGACTGCAGCGTAGCTGAGATGTGTAATTGTGTGTCCTGGTTGCAGGGGGAGGATGCTGTGGGAAACAAAGCTGATCAGTATAAGCAGTAATCAGTGAGCCATCCTATCCAAACTCACATGTGAGCATGAGTCGGAGCCACTGCCGGAGATGGGAGGTTTATCCAACTCCATTAGCATGGAAATTAAAGGAAAATTATCATAATTAGTAGGATTCACTCCTCTGATCAGGAGAATTTTATAAATGCCTCCTCTGGAAGTTGTTTTGGTTTTTTTCAGGAGTATGCAGACTGAGATTTTCTGCTTGGATTTCCTTACTACTGAAGACTGTATTGAAATTCACCATGGCAAACTCACTTTTCTCGTGAGTGAAACTATAAGCATGGCTTTGTATATCATTTAATCTTCTGAAGTTTATCAAGCAAGTGAAGATTTGCCCTGGCTTCTTGGCTAGTTCAAAGCTCGGTCCAGACAAGGTAATGTTCTCCATTAAAATAACGTGTACGTCCTGCGCCACCCAGGAGTTTTAGTTTCACCTGCTGACTTGTTTGCAGCGTTGAGTGGATGTGTAAATGCCGACGTTGATCCGACAGCTGATGCAGCTGGGAGCGCTGTCCAGAAACTCTCCACATCAGCCCATCCTGATCACGACTGTCAGACCCCTGAATGATGGATCTCCTACGTAGGTGAACAGCAATCATGATCGTGCAGCCCCGGTGTAGCTTTGGTGGGGCCTGGAGTAAGAGCTCAGCTGGAAGCAGCTCCCAAGAAAAAGGGGGAGAGGCACTAATGCGTCTTCCAGCTCTTCTCAACTGCTCTTATCAGGAAGCCAGCCTTGAGCAGCCAACTACACTCCTGGAAGTGGAGAGGTTGCATTCCTGGCATGGACCCAAAGAGCTCTTCGTATGGCTAGGAAACACTAGTACTTCCAAAGCTGAATTCCCAGGCAGACGCTGCTGCAAGGAGAGCCAGAAGGAGCAGAGACTAAGGACATGCATTGGTTTCTCACTGCCTCCTTTGAGACTCCAGTGTGCCAGGGAGAGATGCTATCAGCTCTGCAGCTGCTTCTTCAATTCCAGGGAATAAAAATGTTTTGAAGGGATAATTAGGGACAGAGCACCAATATCATTAAATCAGCTGCAGTACCCGCAGAAGCTGGAGAAATACTTCTGCCTCCACGTGTGCCGTGTTCTGCTACTGCTTATAAAAGGATCAATTTACTTGTGACACGGGGTTTCCAAGTTCCCTTTTCAGTTGTTTTTCCCAGCCACTGCGCCGCACCCGCTACTGGGCACACTCAGCTCTGGAAAGGGTTCTTTTTTGGACTGAGATTTGCTAGTAAACCTTGAAAAAAAGCAACTCACTTGTGCCGGGGTACGTTTGGGTCAGGGTAGCCTTGGGCACAGAACAGCAGTTTACCCACTAGGTGGAGGCCTGCAAATACTAATGGTGATGAGCACTGCAGCAATTAAAACAGCGCTCAGATTGGCTCGCACCCGGTCTCCTGGTTTCTAACGAAGTAAGGCAAGGTTATCCTGCGCCCTGGTTAGACCCCGACGCCAGAGAGCTGTCTCCTTAGGTTTCTGTCCAACTGACTTGGGAAGAACAGGGAACCATCAACCAATAATGCCTATTTCGTAAATATTAATTTAGCTTACATAAGCCATTCATAACATATTAACAAAATGAGGAGCTTTAATAATCCAAGTTGTCTTCTGCTGCCTATGTTCTGGATTGAATTTTGCTTTCTCCACAGGCTGATCACAGATTCGCTCCCTGATTTAAGGCAGGTTGTGTTCCAGTTGGAAATAAAAAGGCAAAAGAAAAAAAAATTGTACTGGAATTAGCTTCTGGAGTATTTTTCAAGTTCAAAAAATTTAAAATTTGGAAATCTGAGTATGTGCTTTGTGAACGCCCAGATTTAGCGTAGTTGCAGTGTGATTGCAAGGGGTTCGGTTAAACAGCTTTTCTCCATTTAGACAGTACATTAACCCTCTGTTTTCTCATTAATGTTTTTAATTTTCTATTAAAGCTTATAGTAACTACATTTATCAAGTAATTTGCATATTATTACTGTAGCTCCGAGAAGCAGATGACGTGATGAAGCTGTATGAACAACACAATGTCTGCAGCAGCACAGCAGTCGGCATGAGTTCAGACCATCGTAGAGGGATATCCAGCCCCTTCATCGGCAGTTCCACTACATTCTGCACCACACAAACATTGAAAATCAAGTCAGAGGCAGTGTGTAGCCGAAGTGGCAGATGAATACAAGATTACCAATCACTTCGCATCTTTAGTTTTCTGAAATGTGTGGCCCAATTGTACCAGTGGCTCTTTTTTTCATACTGTTGATACAAACAAGTCCACAATTCTGAAAAAAACATGGAGCCAAACATCTCCACTTCTCTGGTTACAGTTTGCAGAGAATCCATAGCTGAGGCTTTTTTGCTTTTAGCTGAACTGGTTCATATACTTGGGGCAGGATATTTGAAACGCAGCCGGTGAAGTTCTGGGCTATTCATTATTGATACTCTGGATGTGGATGAAACATCAGGCGATGGAAATCATGCTGGTAGATTCATCATGTCTCTCAGATCTGAAGATTGAGAAACTGTGTGCTCGCTGCATTTATTAGCACAGCTCTCATATGACTCAATCTTCAATGCATCCCGCAGAGAACTTGGACTGCCGCCTGCTTAGAAATACAGCACTAGACACGTGCCATACGCGTCGCTCGCCCACAGGTTCATCAATAACAGCTTTCTGCAATACCCCATCTAGAACAAACACTTCACTGATTATCAGTGGCTTTTCTGTTCAGCTGATCTGCTGAATTGCCACAGCTACACAGGAGGTAGAAAGCCAATTTAGAGCTTACGGCAAGACATGTTGTTTCCTGGCACACCACAGATAACCTGCCTGTTTATACAAGGAATAACACTCATGGTTACAACGGTGCCGATTCCAACAACCTGAGCTAGAGCTGGAGTGCGTCTGGGAGGGAGCGCCCTGCAGCAGGACAGTCTGCACACCCACGCGTGACCAGATCGGGCAGATCCGGTACCACTGTCCTTGTGTGAACAGTGGATGAAGCAGATCACCTCTGCTGATCCATCCACCGAGACGTGGCGGGATGCAGTGACGTCCCAGGGTGGTTGCTGCTCCATCTAATGTGCGGTCTGGAGGTTTCTGGAAAACAGCGGAACCTACAGACTCGAGTAACCGCAGACCATTGTACAGTGCAGAAGCTGAGGCCAATTCCCTCCGCAGTTCTAAGTAAGGTCAAAATAGAGAAAAGATACCATTGATGGCTTGGGGAAGGAATGGCTTTGCTTTGATTTGAGGTCCTGGGTTATTCCTTGGAAATGCAATTGTACATACAAGCCTGATAATTTCCTAGGTGGTTTACCTAGAATCAGCCCATTTTCAAGACAAAGAAACAAGTGAAGACCCTGTAGAGTCTACTAGCCCTGAGTAACAATGACAGAGTTTCTTGTTGCATTGGAACACCTGCTTACACCCTACTCCTGGGTGTGCAAAGCACTGCTCAGGTACGCACCCTGAGAGGTCAGGAGTGCTGTGTCTGCACCTATATGAAGAAGACAAAAATTGGCAAATGCTTCTTGATTGTTTTCCCTCTGAAATGGTACGTATAGACCTTGAGCCTGGAGTCTCAGCTGAGAGTAGGCAGACACTACAGAGACTTACTTATCTTAGTAACAAATTTTCCTGACCCCAAGATTTTTGCTTGTCAATATTCCTTACATGAACACTTCCATAAATCATTCTGATCTGAAATGTGACTAATGACAATATAAACTAGAAGCCATGTTGCCTTAGGTTTGCAGTTATGGCCCAGTGACAGCACAGTATAAGAGAACAAAAGGTGAATTCCCGAGCTGCTGCCCTGGATGACATACCTAGCTGGGAGTCCTTTCACCTTCACATATAATCAGGCTAAAACCTATCTGTCAAGGAAGACAATTCAATTAACAAAAAAAGCATGATGTCTAGCCAGCTAAATTCAATCACTAAAAAGCTCTTAGTTCTCAGCCCAGACTGCTCTCTCTCTAGCTGGATGCTTGTCCAGCCATGGCTTTCTTCCCCGCAGCAGCTCAAGTGAATCCTGGACCATTAGCCCATGCTGATTTCTGTGAACACGATCTCCTCTGTTTCTTAGCAGGGCATGCCCTCACAAAATATGTCTACTTTAAGCCTGTTAAATATCCCTCTGACTTTTCCTTTTATTGTTTTTTCACTTACCTGCTGATCTTACTCGTTACTTATGCAGAGTATATGGTTAGCTGTCAGCTGCAGCAAAGCAAAGCAGCCCCATTCTTCATGTCTGTTTACACTCTATCAGCTACAAACCCCATGTGTATCACTTCCCCAGCTTACATGAGTAATTTTCCTGCAAGACCTTTTAACATCCATGTCTCCTGTGTCTGAATCAGCTGCTTTTGTTGATTTGGCAAAGACTCTGGCATATGCTACAGGGAACATATGGTCTAAGCATGCCTTTCTGTTACAAGACAGAGTGAAATTCCTCTGCAGATCTCCACAGACTGGAAGCAGAATAGATCTCTCATACTACATCTTTTGAGACAACTGCTGACATTAGTGAGGCTGAGCAGAGGTCTCATGTCGCTGAGAGAGCATGAGAGGTCGCAGAGGTAGGAGATAACGCCTGGGGTCAGGCACCCAGCCCAGGACCGATGGCAAGATGTGCAAGGTATGTGACTGTTGCTGTAGGAAATAGGTCAGTCAGGAATGGTGATGATAACACAGACATCTGAAAGGGAATGCTCTGGGGAAAAAATGATCCGTTTACAATACTTATGAGTCAAAGGCACAGCACGACGAGGAAAGAAAACCGGGTCCGTGACGGACCAGAGCGTGGTTCTGAAGGTGAGGGATGTGAAGGATGAAAGAGCCGCAGGAATGAAGGAGCAAGTTGGAGCAATTAGTAGGTTTGTCGGCCTGATAAACAAACCCCGCACCGTCCAAAGATGAACGACTATTGGTGTCAAGCAGCATGGAGAGATCTTTGATCCTGCCCCAAGCAGGAGGAGATCCTGAACTGTCCTCAGGGGTGTGAACAGGCAGGTTTTTCCAAAGTAAGAGATACTTCCGTAATGATCATGTGTCTCCTAGGAATGCATACCGAATTCCTTGGAGGAATTCAGCAGCAGGTAACATCTGCGCTTAGGGACACTGTGCATTCACTCTTCTAAAGTAACATCAACAGGCACCTGTGGCTGTCGGTGCGGCTGTCTGATGACTGCACGCGGGGTCACTGTAGAGCACGGTTACCTCCAGCGAAACTCGCCGGGCGCGTGACACGCCGATACAGCACCCGTGGAGATGATTTTAAAGCTCACAGACATATTCTTTGCCTTTAGATGTGTTTCTGAGTGAAACAGGAGCGTTTGCAAAGAGCTGTTTGGGAAGTTCAAACCGGTTGAATCATGAAGAACGATGCCTGCCCACGCCCTTGCTTGGAAGGAAACATTATTTTTGTTATTTGTCCATCCGGACCTCGAATTACCAGCCACGGAGCTTTTGGGGAGGAGCTTTGTGCTTTTCCTCACGGCACCGGGCAGTGAGAGCGAACGGGCGATCGTGCCCAGGGCCGGGGGTTCTCCTGGGACGCCACCTGCCCCACAGGCCGGCTGTGGGGTGCCAGAGCTGGGAGGGACTGGGCAGAGCAGTACTTTACCGGCACAGGTTGCCCAGAGAAGC
>NW_010228577.1:0-2336 GCF_000690775.1 Eurypyga helias
ATATATATATAAATCTTGTTTACCTAATTCCAGGCTAAAATTATGAGTTAGACTGAAGAATCCTTAGAATTCATAGCTACAACTATAGAAATATTAGCATGCAGTGATGTCCAGCGTGTTTGTAGTTCTAATAGGAGATAAAGTGTTTTGCACATCCTGGTTAAGAGCATTTGACTGGGTTCAAGGAGGTTTATGTTAATTAGCTCACACTGATGGCAGTAGAGCTATACTAGTTGAAACCTGCTCATGATTCTCAGTTCTAATTAATCATATGCTGAGATTTATTTTTCAAATGAGAAGAAAATCACTTGTTTCACCTTAAATTTTATTGTGCATGTGCAGACTCTATAGAATAATAGAGACTTTTCAGTGCTAAATCTCTTAGATTTTTTTTTTAGTCGTATGGTTTAGTTTTAGGTAGTCCTGCGAGGAGCAGGGAGTTGGGCTCGATGATTCTTATGGGTCCCTTCCAACTCAACGTATCTGCTAGAAATTGGTTAAAGGTACTGCTTTCTGAAAACACGTGACATCACCACCTTGCTTCTCCCCTGGAACCACCACAGTTTGCATGGCTTAGCAACTGATGATGCCGAGATGCTCTGGAGAGCATTTGCAGCAACTGGGCTTTATTATCTGCTGATAACATTCATTTTCTTTCCTCCTGGCCTCAGCATCAAGGCGATGCTTGCAACGGTCAGACAGAATCATTCTTCATTTCAGTGGAGTGTGTTAGGAAGAGCTGTGCGTTATAACTTACATTTACAGGGAAAAGCAGTCTAGGTGTGGAGTTTGTGTGCAAGATGCAGTAGCTGCTGCCCTGTGTGCTGCTAAATCATTTGCTGAGGGCAGCTGGGCAAATGCTGAGTATGTTTGCAGTGATGTAGCTTTCAGTGCTGGAGCGTGCTTCAGTAGATTTCTAATAGTATAAGCTGACTTCCCCCTATTCCCAAACGATCTCCCACCAAATAGGAGGTCAAGAGGTACCGCTTCAGTGACGATAACACGATGGAAGGTCATCCTGGATTCTTCTTAGTTTTCAAAAAACATTGTTATCTTTTCTGTCCCATTCCCTACTGCCCTGACTTTTGGCAGTACACGTGATCCCGATAGCTGCAGCTCTCCCAATGAGCCAGCAGATTCAGAGCATGGTCCTGAGTGTGGTCCTGTGGTTGTTGAGGCTTTAACTGTTAGCACAGCAATTGCATTGCTATTAGTGCAAAGCAATGTGAGATGCTTATTCATGAATCTGAGCACGTGCTTCGGAGTAAATTCCTCCTGCATGGAAGCAATGGAGCAAAACCCAACTGTTGGCCCAAATGTAGCTGCAAATAACTATTTATAGTACAAAGCAAAATCTTACTTCAAAATCAATCTCTTCATGTTGCTGTGTTCTTTGTCATAGGCTTTAAGTGGTTAACTTCACAACTTAGCTGGTCCTCCTCCTCCTTTTGAGGCTCATCCTACATACACTGCAGTACATTCCATTTACTAGGTAACGTTTGTAGAGCAGCATAGCTGTGAACAGTATTTTATTGATTACAGATAAGACATACTCCCTGTCTGGGAGACTTTGAAATCTAAAGTAGTCCAGTTAAACACATGGCAGAACAGGAGAAAGTATTTCATCGTAAGGATTATCTGGGGTTACCAGTGATTAGAAGAGAGGAGTGCTGCGTGGAGAGCTGAATTTTAAGCACCGCTTTGAAGAAAAGAGGATGTTTGGCAGATGAACACAGGGAAGGGGCAAAGGCACAAGGCCAAGAATGTGGAGAGACAAAAAAAAAAAGAAATTAGATGAGAAGATAGAGATGAGGCAGTGCACGGTGGAATAATGGTCTAGATCTTGGTCCTTGCAGGAAAAAATCAAGTTATGAAGAGTGAGGGACAGTGCAGGTGAAAAAAAAGAGAGGTCTTAGACCAGCTGTATTTATAAATTAGAGTGAACGCTTGCATACTGTGTGAGATCTTGGTCTCCAAAAGGGAAGTGTAGACTTGGGAATGAAAGAAAAGAGCAAGTGACATGATGCAGGAAAGGGAAAAAAATGAGTCAAAGGTCTGGGAGTCAACAAAAGGTGGAGAGGTGGGATCTGGAAGGAAAATTAGTTCCTTTCTGGAAAAAGGTGTGTTTGAAATGCAGCTCCTGATGTGGGTTGTCAGGGTGGAGGAAGGAGAGGTCGGAGCCCAGTGCCAGGGTTTGGCATCGTGGCTGTACAGCAGGAGGAGCACAGAACTGCGTCAGGAGAGAAGGTGGGTAGAAAGAAACGCAGGGGACAAACACCGGAACCCGGTCAAACACCAGTACACAGACGAAGATCTGTGCTGTTTAACATCTTTGT
>NW_010228578.1:0-22301 GCF_000690775.1 Eurypyga helias
ACCATTCTGTGATTCTATGATCACTGTCCGGGACTGGGCCTCAGCAGTTCAGTTCTCACGGTGCCACAGGCCCCCTGAGGGAACCTCCCATGTCAGGGCCCCTGGTTACACCACCCTGCGTGCAAGACAAAATGCGTTTATTCATGAGGGTGATGGAAGCCTGGAGCCCCCACAGGGCCACCAGGCATTGACCCAAGCTACTCCTCTCCTTCTGTCACCTCTTCCAGCACCCTGAAGTGTCCCAGAGCCGTGGACGAGGGACACAGGCTGTCGGCCTCCCCCACCTGCCTCATCCTTTCCGCTACGGGTTACACCTTGTGCTCCGGAATCTCCTCTCACTCAAAATCCTTCATTTCTCAGTTCCTCTAATTGCAAAAATAACCTACCATCTACTAGCTCGGCAAAACCAGAGGGACAATACCAGAGGGACAATACCTGCCCAGCGCCCAGCACCGCACCTCTTTGAGATGCAAACCATCCTAACTGTTGGAAAGAGGAGAAATCTTTTTCATGCAAATCGAGGCACAGCATTTCCAAAGGCTGGGTGAGGTGGTGCAAATGGCCGCTTCACCCATTTCCCTGGATCAGCAGCACCTGCTTAGGCAGAGATGTTTACCCGGGTAGATCTGCGGGGGGGTGTATTAATTAAAAACTACTTGTGGTGTGGGAGAGTGAGGGTTACTTCGTTGGACTCCCTGCAGTCACCAGCTTTCTGAGGGAAGGACGTTCTTCCAGATGCTGCTGGAGCGATCATCCTCCTTCCTTGCCCTGCTTCCTCCACCCTGCTGTGCCCGGGGCAAGAAGGCTCCCAGCCCTGTGGTGCTGTGGGTATGGGGGTCCCCAGGGCCCCTCATTCCACAGGCACCCACCTATGGCCCCACTCGTCCAGGGAGGATGTCAGTCTGCAGCCATCACACTGACAACATTTTCAAGAGAACAGCATTATCTTGGGGCTAGTAAAGCATTGCAAAGGGGGGTCACAGGGATGATTTAATAGGAACGTGCCTTGCTCGTGGTTGTTTTGTATCCCTTTTTTTCGAGGGAGAATTATTTTGTATTAAAAACCATATTGCGCCGTCATTTTTGGAACTGATTTTCCCTGTGAAATCTGCTGGGGATCCCTTTGCACGACACGTAACTGCTTTATTTTGCCATTCTCCTGTAAGAAAAATTCAACCTGAGAATTATTTGGGTATCCAGCAGTGTAATATAAGAAATGGGAGACCAGAACTTGAAAAGTTATGTTGTCTGTGTTCAAACAATATTTTTCCTTTAACACCTACATTTTATCTTTTAATTGTTCATACTTTTACTTACCTTTGCATTTAGAAAACGTAGCAGAGGATAGGAAGGAGGTTTCTTGTAGCAAAAATACTTCACTGAGTGGCTGGGATGGGGATTTTTTACAAGGTTTAAAATACCAGATCAAACCATCTGCAGAAAATAATTATCCTTTATGCAGACACTTGATGCAGTCATTATCTGCAAACATTTGAGAACAGATGTCCCTCATTTGAATTATGTTTTCTTGATGCCCTTTGTTAGGAGTATTTTTGGCAGGGCATTTGAGGATGAGCTCCGTCCAATTTTACTGTAGGGTGCATTGTACCAGGAGTAGGGTGTTTAGTCATATGACACACGTTTTAAAGCAGAGATGACTTCTGATACAATGAGTTTGTCATGTCAGATTAGCTGTTCTTCTCCTGATCGTATCAAGGAAAATACACAGCAACTGGCACTAGGAGAATTACTGGTGCAAAAGAAACTCAGAAAACTACCATCTATTTCATTAAAATTTTGAACTTTCCAACAACACAAGGCATTAACCTATATCTCACCTAAGGTGATTATTTTATAACTTTTTTTCAATTGGTATTACACCTACTGCTTGTTTCTTTCTCTTCTCAGCCACTGGAAACCCTGGAAGTCCCTCTGTCAGACTGAGGGTTTCACATTCAACCTGGTTCAGTCAGGTCCCTCGGTGAGCAGGTCTGCCAATGCAAGAATAGTCTCCTTACTCCTATTTCAAGACCCTCTAAAAAATGGATTGCAGCTATTATTTGTTTGACAGTAGCAAACCTGGCAGGCCACGGGGCTCTTGTGCTAAGCCCTATGCTCCTTTTCCAGGGCAACAGGCTTGTAGGACATGAATATAAGGTGCTTATGAGGAGATGGTTCTTGGCATACAGATGTGATAGGGAGCGCAGAGGATCGGGGGGGTTTATAATGCTTGACGTTGGCGGGTTTTGCAGTGACTCTTCACTGGATTACTGTCCCACAGCTTACTTGTGTCTAACAGGATTTAAAATGCAAGATTATTGCCAGACAGTCTGGGCAGAAAGGCTGCGGTGTGCCCCTGGCCTGGCAGGATCTGGACTGTAAGGCTTTTGTCCTGTGATGCATTGAAAGGAATACTGTGTCCACTCCCTCCTCTCCTCCTTGTTTTGCCACCCATATTCCCTGGCTTGTTTGGCACAAGAGGACTCCGAAAAAGTGCATGCCCTGCTCTTCCTGGCCTCCAGGCATAGGGTGGCTTTGTTCCCAGGTGTTTCTCAGCAGCACCACATCTTTTTGGGAACTGATGGGCAGCTGGGGGGATCCCATGCAAACCAGACCCACAGGAGTTGGAGAAGACAAACCTCCCTCATGAGGATTTGGCAGTTGTGTAAAGCGTTGCAGAGCTCAGTATAAATGCCAAGGTACAAGATAATGTGGACCTGAGGGCGGTCCTGGTCTATCCAAGGGCACTGCTAGGTTCCATAACCCCCGAAGAGAGACACTGCAGTACTAAGACTGGCTCAGTGCTGGCTGAGAACTGCCTTGGAATAGCAAGCCTGAAGGTTTCTTTCCTTCTTTTTCCCTCATGCAGTTCTCATGACCAGACTTCTGCAAAACAGGATGTTTGATAGCAGCGCAGACGACGTCTGTCATATATAACTGATCTTCATATTGGCTTTTCAGTTGGCTGGTCTGGTAATAAAGCAGTGCTGCAGAGGATAAGCGGTTATGAGGAAGTAATTAAGGCACTGGTCTTTCTGCAACTCTGTCCCTTTACTGCCTTTGACTTTATTGTCATTACCTCCTGCAGCAGGAAAAGTGCAATGCACAGGTGGGCAAACATCATCTTGTGTGGCCAAGCGCTAAGGACTAGGAGTGAACTTTGCTCCCTTACTGACTTATTGCATCAGAAACACCTGTCCCTCCTTCACTACCTAATATTTGGTGTGGGGCCAAGCAGCCTTATATCTAATACCTTGACAACAGCTTGGCATGTTCCCCCTTCTCTCCCTAAGTGGCTGTGGTAGTGCTGAAGGAATGGGGCAAAGGACGAAAGAAAGCATTGCTCAGGGCTGTATGAGTTTTCCTTCTCTTGAATTGAGGCAACATCATTCCCATGGAGCTCATCTTATCCTGGGCAGCTGAGAAGCCTCAGCAGGCAGAGAGATGTGAACACGTTTGCCTGGCTGAGGTATTTTCAGTAGGTGGCAGAGAAGCAGAGCAGGTGATGTCTGCCCTGACACGAAGGGGGTGTAACATTTTTCAGCAAGCTGCAAATCCACTACTCAGATCTGGATCTTCAGCAACAGGAGATACACCCTCACTGGGAAGACATGGCAGACTGATGGGCTTGGGATCAAAATGGTCTATTTGTGAAGCTCTGAATGCAGCACTGGCTCTTTAAGTCAAAACCATCCACATACTCCTTCCCTGAGACAAAACGTCTTTGTCCCTGTGCATGAAACATATTATGGTTCAAATTCCTGCAGAGCCATTAGAAAAAGCAAAGTGCATGAGTCTGGCAGCGTGGGCCTGCCTGCAACTCTGAATGTGATTATTAATCATGCAGGATATTAATAACAGCATCTCTTCTTGGTTGGAACATTTGATTTTTTTATAAATAAACACTGTGAGTGGTTATAAATATTGATTGCTGCCAGTAATAGTAAGACGTTTTAGCTACAGTCTTGCAACAAGACAATCAATCCTGCCAAGGACCAAATTTGGAAAAAAAAATGTCATTTTGGGTCCTGAACTAGCTGGAAAATATGGCTTGTGTTCAGATGTCTGAGAGAGGGCTGAAGCTTCACAGAGTAGAGCTGAAAAATCTGTCCTTGGGGGTCTGCATTTCCAGGGATGCTGAACAAAGTTCAGTCTCTCTCCCAGTCACTGAAGAAGTATTAAGCATTTCCTCTTTCACACTACAACTTATGAGTCGATGTTAAAGCACGAGACTGGTGGTGACTGGGTTTTAATTTTTCCCCCACTAATTAGGTATTACTGAGCAATGCTGCCTCACGCCTCAGCTTCCATATCTGGAAAATGAAAGAAACACTTCCCTCTGCATCAAGAGTCTTGTGAGAGATGATGTATAAATGCTCAGAAACTTTCATTGCTTATGAGTGCTCAAAATAAGGTGGATTTCTCTGTTCTTCCAAGTAAGGAATGCAAAAATTATGCCTAAGTGAATTGAATAGTAGCCAGAAGAGTTTTAGTTTCAGCTGGGAAGCTTAGGAAAACGCTGATGGCCACCCGTGGGGTCAGTATGCCTGGGCTGACCAACGTGTCTGTAATCCGGATGAGTGTGGTTTTCCTTTTGTCCCAGTGCTGGCGACACTGTGCCGCTGACAGGCTATAACCAAACCCACACTCTCATTTCTCTTGACCAACACTAGCCTGAACGGCCTGTCAGAAAGGGGAAGCAGGAGACGCACACCAGCTCTGCTGTAGTTGGTGCTGCTTTTCCTTACTGATAAGCTCTTCCCAGAGTGTATCTTAACCTACTGCCCGTGTCAGGGTGGTGAAAAGGGCACAGGGTGAGAAAGAGGACATATAATTTTAAGTTTGGAGAGGGATGTCCACTCAGTGTGGCTGGGTTGTAGGCTGCATGCAAGCAAAAGGTGCTGCACATAACTGAAAGCCAGGCCTTGCTCATCCCCACTGGTTTTGCAGGAAGATGGAGACAGTGCTGGAAATTGTTTGCATTATTTCCTAATGCTGCATCTCTCTCCCAGATGGCCTCCACCTCAGAAAAAGAACAGCAGGCAGCAAAGAGCTTCTAAGTCTGTTTTTCAGAGCCCTGGATGCTTTTAACCAGTCCTTACATTATTTGCAAAGGCAAAGAACAACTTACAGGCATGTCTTTCCCTCCAGTACAACTACACGTAAAGTAGTTCACTGCGTAACCTCCCCAGTGACCTCAGAGCTTGTGTCACATCTCCTGCAGAGCAAGGAGATGGGCAGCCCATCTGCAGGGCAGTGTTTGCTCCCCACAGCCGTATGTCCACATGGAAGCATCCCTGGATTTGCAAGCCACAGGGAAGACTGTGAGACTCGTGCTCCAGGATCAACCCAAGGGTTCCGTGCACCCAGCTTCGAGCAAGCCCTGTGCTCTCAGCCTGCTCATATAAGGTGGATGAGAGCAAGTGGTGGGCTGGGTCTGGCCAGATGCTCTGCACCTCCATGCCAGCTGAGGTTGGGGAGCCGGACAGGGGGTCAGCATCCCGCAGGCACCTTCCAGCCCAGTACAGGGTTGGTGCGGTACAAATGAGGCCTCTGATGGCTGCATTAAAGTGTTCCCAGCCCCCACCGATTACAAAGGGTGCCTGGCAGAACAGGAGTCTGTTTGTCTGAACGCTCTGCACAAACAGTTGCTTCTGTAAATACATCTCACATGAGCAATTAGCCCTGATAATAAAGAGGTCCCATCTCTGCCAAAAGGCAGGGAAGCTGCTCTTTCACCAAGCACCAAGGAGGAGCTAAACCAGCTACCTCTCGCCAGCCTGCCACCTTCCCTGGGAGACCATAGGTCTGGGTGTGCAAAGCATCTCCCCTTCTGCCCCAGCCCTCTCTGCTGGGACTGGGTGCCTTGGCATGACACGTGTAATGCCACCTCTCTCAAAAGAGCCCCTGGACGATAACCGAGCACTGAGCAGCATGGGGCTGAGCGAGTATTGGGCACATATTGCTCTTCAGCTCCTGTGACACCCTGGGGGCAGGGAGAAGTTATTTTAAGGGAGCAGGAAAGATTATGCTATGAAATCGAAGCTGGCTCTCACCATGCTTGGAAAGCACCCAGCCCAGCTCAGCAGCCGTTCTTATCACTGACTAAATGCAATTGTAGTTATTTCTCCTCTCCTTCCTTCTTCACCTTGGTAGCATTTTTCTCCTCTTTCATCTTGCACAAATAAAACCTAAAACCAACCCAGGAAAAGCACTAATCAGTTATTATTCATTCATACTTGCAATGCCAGGTAGAGGCCTGTGTTACAGCAAGGCTGCCTGTGCCAGGCTCTGGTCATTGCATAAAAAAACCCACAAAGAGAATTATTAATATCAAAAGCCCTGGAAGTCCTAACCCCCCATCTGGAGGGGAGATGTCAAATGTGAAGAGCACATCTCAAGTAGCATGCCTTGATGCACCAGCCTCTTCTGTGTACAGTGCACTCTCTAGGCTGAAAAAAAATGGGAGAAGAGGCAGGGTGACGTGGAGGGGACGTGGTCACCCTTGAGTATCAGGCAGCCTGCTCTCTAGGATTGTGCGAGGAAGGCAAGTCCTATATCCACATCATTGTCATGGAGGGAAAGGGAGCTTTCGCTAATGCTGCTGCTCTCTTTCATTTCTGGCTCTGCTGCGTGAACTCTGTTCATCTTCTCTAAATCTTTCCAGCAGTGAACACACCTTGGTTTGGGGTTTTTCTGGGGAGTGGATGGTAATTCAGGCTGAAGTGCCCCTGTGCTGCTATCACTTGCTCCTACACTGATATCACTGGGCTTCAGCTGCACGGAGACAGCCAGTCTCACAAGAAGTGCAAAAAAACAGAGAAAAACACTGACCCAGATGCTTCTTAACGCATTTGGGAACAGCAGAAACCCCACATTTGCTTCACTTTGCCAACACTTACTTGTGCTAGAAAAATCTCTTTATTTTGCCATATTTGGAACCGGACAATAAAGCTCTATGCCCTGCCCTGTGGGATGGAGCAAGACGCCAGCGTGCTGTCCTCCAGGCTTCACATCCCAAGAAGACTCAATGGCACCATCTGATGGCCATAAGAAAAGCCAGCAGTAAAAGCTGCTCCCGGAGATGAATGAAGGTAGGGGGAAAAGTTATTCCCGACCAGTAACACGGTTTCTAGCTAAGCACAGATGGGGTAATGGTCTTGCTGGGGAGAAAAGGAGGCTTTAGGAGGGGTTCAAGAGTGTTGAGATGTGGGTTGGTTTGACCTGCGTGGTGGGAACCCACTCTCCCTCCTCGCTTGGTTCCTGAGGTACGTGGGAAAGGCAGGTGAGCAACAGCCAACTCACAGGGTGCAACTGGGAAATATGTGGTGTGCTGCTGAGGCCCCCCAAAACCTGCTCAGGGCTGAGTGCACAGTGCCAGAACTGGAGTGCTGGTAGAAACAAAAAAAAAAACCTGCCAACACACCCTGGCAAAGTGAAGGCTGAGCTCCTGCTGTGGCTGCTGAAGAAGATTTGGGGTGCATGGGTGGTGCCAACTGAGGCTCAGTTGTTGCAGGTGGTTCAGACCAATGGGGATACTTTTGATAAGTGGCATTTAATTGATTTTTTTTTTTCCTATGTATAGGAAGTGTTGATTTCTCCAGCAAACGCTGTAAACAAAGGTCAGGTTTATTCTATGCCTACTTTGCAGTGTTAGCAATGGGAGGTGACCTGTCCTCTTTCTCCTCTGACTGACAACCACAAGGGCAGTAAGTGCAAGGAGTCAGCTAAATTCTGGCCCCTGGGCACTCTAACGTGCTACAACATGAAATCCAGAAGGGTAGAGTAAGGGTAAGAAACCTTTGCCCAGGGCAACTTCCTCAGATGTGTGAGGATCCATTTGTGCCATGACTGAGTCATCACCTACAACAAATGCCACTGGTTTTAACTGTAGGACCATCATTCATATACATGAAACCAGCTAAACAAATTCATTAGAGTTTATCTTCATGGGGGTATAGAAGTGCACCCATTGGTCCTTTCATGAGATCAGGCCTCTGCTCCAAGGTATGCATCCCATCTGTAAACCCGGGCTGTGTGAGCAGTTTTTAAAGGAAGATGTGAAAAACCCCGTGCTGGGCACCCCAGGGCTCTGACTGAGTGTTGAGGTTTCTACAGGGCATCCACTGTAGAAAAAAGTGGATTTTTTCACACAAACCACACCCAAAAAATAAGAGACACAAACCCACCCAAAAAATAAGAGACTTCTCCCTGCTAGCCCTAATCTGTCTCCAGGGAAAAACACAACCACCACCAAATCCCCTTCTCTGGAGGAGGGTTGTGAAGGCAGCGCTAGTAAGATATGAGTTTTCCTCCCTCTTCCAATGGTCACTCCTTCCCATGGGCTGCCAGCCTCAAAGCTCACCTGGTCAGGGCATCCGGCAGTTGTTTTTCTGTCTGTTTCTTAATCTGGTGGTTGTCAAAGGCCAGTCTGCTTCCTAGGTGGTGCTGATAGATGCAAGGGAAGGCTTAATCTCACCCTGCTTCTGGCAGCCGCTACTAGCACTAATGTTTGCAGTGGCTCATTAGTCATTTATGAAGTGCAGCCAGGCACCTGAAAGTCTTCCTGAGGGTGTGGGGGGAGCAAGGGAGCCCATATTATAAGGGGCTGGGCAGCAAGTTTTTTGCTTCATACCTAGGAAGGGAGATCAGAACAGATGATGTGGTTTCTGGCTGTAGCTTCACCAGTCTTTCTTGACACCCCAGCTGCCCAGTGTGATTCTTCCCCCTAAAACTGATTGCTTGGGAAAGGTGGACCTACACAGATGAGAGAAGTGGCCTGAGGGGTACAGGATTGTCCTTCAGGGCGTAGCAGGATGCAGCTGAGTAGATCGTTACCATAACTGAGTGCTCCCTGGCAGACTAACAGGCTTATATGCTTGTGCTACCAGGGTGAGTTTGCACAGAGATGCAATTGCCTGTTTACCAGTTGGCACAAGCCATGCTGACAGCTTTGAAAGCGTGGGAGAGGGAGGAGAGGATACTGCTGTGGGCACAGCCCCTGTAGAAGGTCCATGCCATGGGTGAACAGAGACTGTGTAGGGCAGGTTCCCATGCAAGGCACCAGGCTTTCCTTCCCTTAACTTGCAACCTTAACCTGGGGGAAAACATCCTCCCCTTCCTTCATTGAGGAAGGTGGAGAGCATAATACAGCACACAGTCAGCCAAAGCAAACAAGGGGTGCTGGCCAGGTTAAATCCCTGTCCTTCTCACCACAGTCCCGGTTGTTTTTTCCTTAATTCCCAACTCCAAGGTTCTTTGGAATAGCATTCCTGGAGGCTGCAGAGAAGAGACAAGGAGAGGAGAGGCAAAGAGGTTTCCTGAAACCAAATCCCTGAGAGGGACATGTAAGAGGTGTGGATCGATAGCTGTGCTTCCGAGAGCTGCCAGACTCCCTGGTTCAGCGATAATAGAGGGGTGAGCTCATTGCTAATAGCTTTGGTGGGTGTGAGAGCCAAGGGCAGCCTGTCCGCGTGGGAGAAAGGCTTGATACCGTCTCTGTGGCTCTGTCGGCAGTGCTGCCTGCTGCAGGAGGCAGCAAGAGGATCCTTTTTCAATACTTTTCTGTGCACAGACCATTTTTTTTGGTGAGGAGGGGTATCAAGGCTTGGTCTTTGACTGGGTGCTATCAAATACACAATGGAGCTGGTGAAACTGCAGATGTTATCTGAGCTAGAAGACTCGTTGCAGTGATCCAGGTTATCTTGCTGGCTGTGTCCCCTTTAACCCACTCTGATATAAAAATACCCCAAAGAAGGATGATTCCCTGCCCAAGGAGGTTATTCCTCTTCCTAAGACATCTCCACACCACTGCTGCTCTGCCAGGCACCTGATTGCCTGGCTTTGGAGGGGTGCAAGGGGCATGCTTGTGGGACTGGGATGAAACCAATTATTATCAGAAGCCCGTGCCCAGGACCTGGTGCAGGAGGCACCTAAGCATCAGCTGTTCCATTGGCTGCCTGCTCCTGCTTTGCCTGGTGGGGTCTGCCTCCTTTGCGCCAGCCTTGCACCCAGTGCTTCGGCATGGGGAACTGGGGGAGCGTGACGTACAGGGTTTGCAGAGGAATACAGAATTTTGCTTTTTTTTCCTCAGGTTCCCACAACTAAGCAAATTCATCAGAGCTGAAAGCACTTCAGGAACCTTGCATGACCCAGAGGGCTACTTATGGGGCCAATGGAAGAGAGAGGAGGGCAGAAAGTTCAGTCATCCGAATGCATCCCACTGTGCTGGCCCAGTGACACTACAGCCTTAGCTACAGCCCCCATGGGCTCCACTTAACCAGCCAGTGCCTTCACCCTGAGGGAATTGCTCTTCTCCCATCTCTGACTTGTCCATACACTGTGCCACCCTCTCAGTGTGGTGCCCAGGGCTGAACCCATGGCTCTCTGGGCTCACCCTGCAGAAGGGGTAAGTGGCACAAAGCCCTGGGTACCTGGACATTCTCTCAGGGGCTGCATGACTAAAATACCCTGGTCACCTGTGACAGTCTATCCCAGAGGTTTGCAGTGAGAGCCAAGTGTGCCAGGAGCTTGTCAGGAGCATCTCCTGCACGTCCTGGCCTTTGCCCCTAATGGGTGGCCTGTGCAGCAACTAATGGGGAAAACAGGGCAGGGAGAAGCAGTCCCAGCAGAGTTTTGACTTTATGATGTATTTTTGCTTGGCATCAGCAAGGTCTGAGGAATGTCTCTGATGGGGGAAGGTTAATGGTCCCTGGCTGGAGATGCAGTCTGGCCCTTGCTCAGGGCACCACCAAGTCTGCTGAGCAGCGGCTGTGTGGAGGCTCCTGCCACCCGAATGCAGACGCTGCGTCACTGTGCTGTGCCCAGGGGATGCCGGGGCAAAGCTGAAGCCAAGCCCTGAAGCCAGGCTGAAGGAAGCAGCATTCCTGTATGCCCCAAAATGATGGGCTGAGCCAGAGAGCATTTCTGCTGAGCTTCTCTCAGCTGCCAGTGTTGGGGACCGCACACTTGAGTCACAGATGGGGGGGACAGTCTGGAAGGCAGTGGGGACCCATCACTGACCTCTCTTGCTGATGGACGGGACAGGCTGGGATGCCTATAAAGGCTTTTTGGGGTGCAGAGCAGTGTCTCCTGCTTCAGCACGCTTGCACAATGGGGTTTGTCTGGCACTGAGCATCACCCCGAGCGGTCCTGAAGGACATGAATTGAGGGTAAACTTCCTTTCCTGTCACCTGGTGTTGCACAGAGAAAATTTTGGTGAAGAGCTGCCGAGCCGTTGGGAGCTGCCACTAGAGGCTGCTCACATGCCTTGCTGCAGGCTGGGTGCTGCCAGGGCTGCGCAGCGCTGCAGGGCCAGGGCACGGCTTGTGCTCGGCACAGCTCAAGGACATCTCTCTAGCCCTGCTCAGAGCCCGGCCTTGAGGCAGGTGCCAAGGAAAGGTGTCCCACAAAGCTGTGGTTTGGGCCACCAATACTACGTTGCATCCTCCGGCACGGCTTGGCTTTGCCGTGCCCTCGGTTCCCAGGGTTGCCACCAGCGGTTTGGCAGCCCTCGGCGGTGTGACGGATGCCGTGGGGTGGCAGTGGGGTCTGCAAGGCAGGAGAAAGCCTGGAAAGTTGGTCCTGCTCTCCTACAGCATCATGCCCAGCCACATGGCCCCACGGGTTGACACTGAGGGGAGGTCATTGGGAAGGAGGGAGCACACAAATACATGTTTAGCAGAGAACGCAGGGGCTTCACTTGCAGCCCGCAGGCAGATGTCCAGGCTCCCGCTTCCCTCTGTCCTGCATCCCTGGCTGTCATCACTCTTGGCTGTGTTATGTGTTATGGAGCTGGGGACACCATCTCCTCTGAGGCATGAACCCCTGTCTCTCCTGTGCAGGGTGTTGCAGAGAGGCATTGGGGTGTGCTCATTCCAGATGGATGGAAAGGCTTCCCCCACGTTAGTGATGCAGGATCAGGCCCTTAGCATCTGTTATGTAAAGACCAGGGCAGGGTGGTGAGGAGAAGCACCACAGCCCAAATCCAGACCAGCTGCGCTCTGCCGTGCAGGGAAGATCTATTTGCAACCAACGTGTGCCTCTGGAAGACACCAACCAGACCTGGCTTGGGGTACCCCAGGTGTGCCCTGGCAGGGGGGCTGCATTTGCCCTCAGGTAGCCCTCATGATGCTGCCAAGGTCTCATGAAGGGTCTCAGGTTGGAATAACTGGCAACAGGAGGGTTAAAGAGCGATGCTGGGAAGCAGCAGGGTTGGAAGACCTGGAAAAAGAGCCTGAACAGCAAAAGAAGGGGACTATGGGGCTGAAGCAGCAGCAGGAGAAGAAAATACCATCCAAGTGCACCTCCTCTGGCTCTGCTGCCAGCGCTGCGCTTGCTGCATCCCAGGCAACTGTCCCTGTGGTGGCAGGGTGGGCAGAGGACCCGTGTCCTCCCCCTGCCATAGCAGCACCGGCCCCGCATCCCCTTGCAGACACAGATGAACACCCGTCAGGATGCAGCTCTGTTCCCAGCTCGGCTGGCTGTGACTCAGAGTGCCTCCGGGGAGCAAACCAGATGGGGAAGATGGTGCCTTTTTGTTGTTTGGAAAAGAAGCTACTTTTTAACATGGAGGCCTCTTTTACTTCATCAAGGTGTTTGCAGACACCGCAGCACCCACTGGGCAATGAGACACTCTGTGGAGAGGAAGGGGGGCTGCAATTGGTGTGGGTTGAGATGGGAACAGCCGCGTCAATGCCATGGGCATCTGAGGGCCCAGCTGGATTTGGGCACAGCCAGATCCCTGCTGGCATCAACACGGATGGTTTCAGGAGGAAAGGATTTTTGTTTGCATGCTTGCCCTGGTGCCATGAAATGTGATTTTGGGAAGCATTTTCTCTTGCCCTGCTCTGGCCCACACAGCTCCCTCCTGGCAGGGCAGTGAGCAGTAGCAATGCTGCGGGGCTGCCAGCGTGATCAGTGGGGATTGCAGCATTTTGGGTTGGGGCACACATATTTAGTTGTAAATCCACAGTAGGATAATCACCTGTCTTCGTGGATGGAAGCTTTATTAAAAAGAAATAAATAAAGCATCTTTAAAGAGAGGCGAGTGACAGAGACACAAACCCCATCCTCGGGGCAATGCAGACAGACGAGTAATGGGGCTCTTTGAGTAAGTGCCTGCCTGGCCAGCTCTGAGTCACTGAGCAAACAGCACCAGCCTGGAGCCAGCAGCAGGGCTATTCTTAGCCACTCACCCATCAGGAGATACTGCGAGGGAGAGGAGGCAGGTTAAGGGGTGTCAGTGTCAGCAGAGGAAAACATTTCCTTTCCAACTAAAAAGCCCCCAGAGCCAGCCTGAGGCACAGTTGCAGTAACCCAGGCTGGACATGACAAGCGTGAGGATGAAGAGGATGGCTACTGCCACGCTGGGGAGCTCAGGATGAGTTTCTCAGGGAGCTCTGAGAGGGAAAAGTCACATGGGGAGATAGGTGCTTCTTGGCCATGTGCATCGCCTGGAGGGACCTGAAGGTTCCCCAGTCCCAGGGACAGCAGGCAGAACAGACTGAGCATCGCCCTCCCTTGCCCTCTGAAGCATCCCCCCTTCCCACCCACCCTGCTGGGTCACACTTTGAGCTTCCAAAGAGCGACCTCCTCTGAGGCAGCCTGACGTCCCTGCTGAGGCTGGGGTTGCATCAGCAGGGAAGGGAGGTGGCAGAGGGGCACTGTGAAGGCCTGGCCTCAGTTGTGCTTGGGCTTTTTCTAAATAAAGCATCTCCAGTCATACTGGCTCGATCTGCTGGCTCAGCCCAGAAGCCTGGAAAATTAAATGACATCATCTGGGTACTGCCGACAGACGGTATTTCCACTCAGACACTAAGTGCATGGGCTTCAGCTGGAGAGAAGAGGGTGGCTGAAGAGCATTTCTGGTTTTAGGGAACCCCCTAAAACTGCCCTTTCTCCCTACAAAGGACCTAGGCAGGCAGTTGACCCTCATTTTCGTCTCTGCTCTCACTCAGGGCATCCCAGCCCAGCCCCTCTGTGCCTTAAGAGGGACCCTGGTTCCCCAGGAGGGACCTCAGCAGCACCTCAGCTCTCTAAGCCAGACTTGCTCCAATGCTGCACAAGTGGGACAAGTCCAAGGACCGGCCCATCAGCTCCTTTCCCCCCAGTTCTGCTACACTGGCTGCAGTGACAGGCTGGTGGGATCAACCACACATGGCAGCAAGGTTGGGGCTGTGATTCCAGAAAGGGAGTCATGGGTGGGAGTTTTGGGAATCACTGCAGTAGTGCTCCAAACCAACATATTCACAAGCCTTGTCTGCATCTGCTGCCACTGAGAGCGGGGTATCTCACTGTCTTGTGAAGTGATATTGTGGAGAGGAAGGTGAGCAGTGATACGAAGCATCCACATGCCTCTGGCATCCCACAGGCGAGGACCTGCAAGGGGACCAGAATTACCCTATCAATTGGGGAATTATAGCCTGGTGGTGTAGGAGCAAGTCTGGGTGCCAGGATTTCCCCCACACACTAGTTCAGCTCCAGCTCTGCCTTCCTGGGTGGCCTTTCACAAATAACCTGTCATCCTTGCTCCAGGTTTCCTATTTGTACAAGCTCGGGTTAGTGGGGGTCTCCTCTGTTTTCCAGAGCTCTCTGTATTTGGTAAGGCTGATCTCCATCTGCAGGGGTACATGGGAAAGGAAAAATCAAGCCCAACAACAATAATTACTTTTCTCCTTCCCATGGGTGTTGTAAGGATTAGCTCATATTTAACAAACTCCCCGTAAGTGCTAAGCATTAATGTCTTGGATTGCCCCAGGAGCGAATGTGGCTTTCCAGGGAGTGACGGGGTTTTTCCCTTCACTGGCATGGAGCTGCAGTGAAGTCGTCACAGCCCAAGGTAAGCAACATCCTATTTCTGTTAGGCTCAGGGTGCAGGGCAGTGTCTACAGCACAAGACCAATCCTCACCTCGTTTTCCATCAGTGTTGGAGGGGTGAAGCCCATCCCTTTTTCCATCGATGCACAACCAACAGGCCTCTGGAAGAACAGGCATCGCACAGAAGGTGGCAGTGTGTGGTGCCCAAGTAAGGGCTCATCTCACCAACATGGCAAATGGTATCTCCCAGACAAGCAATGAAGTGGGTTTGATCCAGGGGCGTCCCACCAGGAGTGGCAGGGGACATGGCTGCAGCATCGCCTGAGGTCCACCCAGCATCCAGGGCTGGAAACCAGGTCGCAGCCATGGCATGGCTTGGGGTACAGGTCTGAGTGTCCTGACTCAAGCAGAGGTGCATGGGTGGGGGTCAGTTCATGCCTCTGGGTGCCCTCAGAGTCCTGACACACAGCATCTATGTGCACGAGGAGTATTTACACTCCTGGAAAGTGTGGAAAAGCAATGCATATCACCTAATGCTGGAAAGCCTGTGGTAGATGATAAATTCTCTTTTCCAGGCTCCAGTGCTGGAAAAAGGTCCTGAGTCCTCCCAGGAGAGGAAATGGGCTTGTGGCTGGCTCAGCCCCTGCCCGACTACTCCAGCAAATGTTCATCCTGGGGACCCCTGAGCTCTCTGGGCAGGGGTACAGGGGCCGAAGGTCCTCTAGCTGCCAGACTCTGCCACCCTGGCTCTCCAGACCTGCAGAACAGGGCTGACTTTTTGTGACCCCTTCTCCCTGCGCTGACTCAGCTATGCCCCCACAGTGGGTGGCCACAGCCCGGGGTGGGATGGCGTGAAGGTAGAGGCAGTACGGACTGGCAAGCTTTCAAAGAGGCCACAAGCTAAATAAATAGCCAGCAGCCTATTTCAGTGGCTGCTATATTTAGCTCAAGAAACATTTATTTATAGGCTTGGCAGCCATTCTGAGTCAATAAAAACTGGAAAAAGGACGTTCCTGGGTTTCTTGTTCCAGTAATGGCTTCCGCTGTGCAAACCACGAGGAGCAAGAGGAGTGGCAGCCGCGGTACTGGGGCTGAGGGAAGAAGCTGTGCTGGGTGCACATCGATGGGTGCCTCTGCTAGGGGACCAAGCCTCTGCATGCTCGTAGCCCCAGCTAAGAGCAGACAGCCCGCAGCATCACCTGGGTGCCCTCCTGCATGGGCATTGCTGCTGGTGACCCAATGGGTTTAGCTGTGCCCACGGGAGCAGTGCCATGAGACATAAGCTCCAGGGACTCCATTGAAGCATCTTCCCCAGGGCAGCAGGTTTGGAAAAATTAAGCCAGGAGAAGGAAAATGGGGAGGGAGATGGGAGCAACGTTCACGATTCTGTATTAAATAATTTTCCCTTTCCATGTGACGCATGATAACAGGTGGTTGGGAGAGGAAGGCAAGCAAACAGCCCCTCTGAAGCTGCTAGTGGGGTAAGCTGAGCAGGAGGCAGTATAATTTGTACCCCAGCAGCAGATGATGGCAGTAGTTTCAAGAGGCTTTACAAAAGACTCAGCATTTTCAGTTGGATGAGGGGAGTGGATTTATAAAAGACTAGGGGATTTAGCCCGGCCTGTGGAAAACAGCCGTGTGGATGGATGTCCCTTCTGCGTTTAAGTCAATAAGTGCTGCGGCTTTCTGGAGCCAGAGCTGCAGGGAGCCTGCTCACGCCTTCTCCTCCCTCCAAAGCAAACGTGCTGCAAGGGGGAGTGGGGGAGTGCTTCCACCAGTCTCTGCATGAGCACAGCCCAGCTGAAATGGGGATGCTGGTCAGCGCTGGTCAGCTGCTGCTGTGGGGAAGAGGTGGCAGTCCAGTCAGCTGTGGGCGGACTGAGGGATGTTCACAGGGTTTACCTGTAGTGCACAGCAAGCGTGTGGCTAAACACTGCTGCCATGACAAGAGGAAGGGGGGAGTGGAGCATAGGTGGGAGGCAAAAAAAAAAAAAAGTAATAATAATAATTATTAATAACAATGTATTTCAATGCAAACACTCTGTGCCTTTGTGCTCATTAACTTAGCAATCTGTACCATCCCCTACACTTGTATATACCTCACTGGAACAGGATATGGCCAGTCCTTCCCATTAGAAAACGGCTGACCAGGTGCCTGCCTACAGCTTCAGAGCTGTGAACCATACACCAGACCTTCCAAAACCCCTAGAGTGGCTTTATGCAGTCCATGGGCCCATGAATGCCCAAATTAATTTTTATCCCCTTACTCCCTCAGCCATGAGTCTTATTTCTGCTTTGAATGCGTCCAGCTGCATCTTCCACCCATGGGGCACTGCACATAGATGTGGGTCTGGCTGTGTGTCCAGGTCTGGCTGTGTGTCCAGCCCTCCACTGGCTCTGGCACCCACCAATACAGCCAAAGATCCATCGCCCTCCCCAAATCCCCAAAGGACCCTCCAGCCCCACCCTGAGAAGGTCTGGCCCTCAAAAACCAAGGCTGACACCAGCTGTTAAAACACCTATTCGGGTATTTATTACAACACGTTTTTTCAAAATACAAAAGAAAGGAAAAGAAAGTAGAGGGTAGAAAAGCACTGCTGTTTACAGCCTCCGGTAATAAATAAGACAAGGCAGGGACAGGGTGTCTCCCCAGGTCCGACGCCAGCGCTGGCCAAACAGGCAGCAAGGAGGGGAGCATGGTGGGGCTGGTGGCCAGAGCCTCTCTTCCCTGCTCAGGAGTCCCCAGGTACACCAGGCTGGGCACAGACCTCCTCCTCGTGTTGTGCTTGCTGAGGAAGGGCCTGATCTTGCAGGGACGGGAGTGGGAGCTGAGGAGGCTCAGCCCCGGCATGGTCGGGACCTGCGTGTTCCCTCCCCATCCACGGCTGCCCCAAAGGCAGGTGAGGTAGGAAGGGTGATGCCGGACTGGGACCCCAAGGGGGGTCTGTCAGGATGCCCCAAGAGAGGGACAAGACCTGAGCTCCTGCTCTCCGGTGCGGTTTCAGAGTAACCTCGGAAATGGGTTCAGCACAGCATGATGAGAAGGACCCCAACCCATGACAAAGCAAAGTCACGACAGAGACAAGAGACTGTGCCCAGGCCACTTGGAAAAGGGCAGTGGTAAACCCTGCAAATTAAAATGACTTCATGGGGCTGGCACAGTATGGAGAGTGTTTCATACCATGGTGCAGATGGGGTTCCTCTTCCCTTCCCCTAATGTCTCTTCTTTCACTTTACAGCTAACTGGAAACCTCCAGGTTGTACAGGGAGCCCAGATGATGGGCACAAAAAACAAGCACTGGACTTTGTCTGCTTACAACGCCCTGATTTATCAGTGTCGGATAAAGGCTGTATCCAGTCCCATATCAGGAGCCATTCCCAGCCCCTTTCTGAGTCCCTCCAGGTACCAGAGGCTGCTCACATCTCTCCTTTCTGCTGTAACACTGAGCTTGATCTAACACCGTCCATGTGTCCCCAGGCTGTGCTGTCCCCAGGCAGCGGGGGCTCACCAGCACAAGGAGGACACTCAAGCCAAGAAAGTCCAGGGCACGTGGCTAAAACGAGGTGCCAGTGCACACAGGCTCGGCTGCACGGGGTGAGCTTTGCAAACCAGCAAGAAACCCCTGCGGGTGGTGATACAGCGTGCAGGCGCAGCCAGCAGTTGAGAGGTCCACAGCCTGGAGGGACCAGGCTCCATGAGCTGAATGCCTGGCCAACGCTCCTTGAACCTGTTACAAAAACTTTAAGCTTTTGCCATTTAATATTCTATTCTTGGTGCCAGTGGGTCCCTGTCTCTTGCAAACACGAGCAGGTACCTGTACCAGGGAGATGAACCACAGGAAGGGAAGGAATAGTCAGGACAGTGGATCTGCCCTGGGTTTGGGTGTCTTTATACCCTTAGGAAGCACCACCCTGCAGCTCCTTTGACAAGGGTTTGCCAAGCTGGGTTTGCCTCCTGGGGTTTGGGACAGCTGGGAGCTGTGCTGAGCACAGCCGGGCTGCGGGGAGCAGAGAGAAGGTGTGATGGGGCCTTGCGTTTATTCACAACAGAGAAACAAGGAGCAACATACAAAGAGTAAGAAGCAAAAAAGTACAGAATCATAACCATAATAATTGTAATAATAATCATAAATACTCAAATCTATCGTTCATAGATTGCAATGACAACACTGATAGCTTATTATCATTAGTATTTAGGATGGGAGGGGGAAGGGGACAGCAGGAAGGGGTTCTGGGTGGCATCGTCTCTGAGGAGCAGACGTAATGGGGATGGACGTTCAAAGAAACAAGCAGACAAAGAGAAGGTCCAGGAAGGCAGCAGGGGCTGGGGACGCTGCTGCTGAGGATGGGGACGAGCCTGCTCTGACCCAAGCCTCTGGCTTAGTGTTGCCAACCTGATCACTGCCCTCCCACCAGCTTCACTCAGCCCCCCGAAAGGCGACTGGGAAGGAGGTGGCTGAGGGGCTCAGCCCTAGGGACAGGCAGGGGCTGGAGGGAAGGGCACAATGTCTTCCAGCCTGAAGGAAAGCTGTGGTTCGCTCCATCCTTTAGTGGTGTTGCCATGTCAGGGATGGGATGAGTGCAGACGTGGTGGGATGTCCTAGACCTCTGGGCACTCAGCAGCCTTGCTGGTTGCTCCTTTGGCAGAAGAGATCTTTCCTCTCCTCTGCTCACATTTCTGACACTGCAGGTCCCTTTGAGTAAACCCACCCTCATCAGATAGACATGATGATTTTTGGTTCCAATGAGGCTGTGGGCTGGGTCATCTGGCTGTGGCAGCCCATAAAAAGGCTTGACTGATAGGGAGGGCTACGAGCCAGCACATCCATCCGTGTGATAACTCACAGCTCTCAGATTCATGGACAAAGTGCTCTTAAATCAGATTTTAAAAAAAATCATTAAAGTTAATTGCAAGCTCCATGGTGACCCTGATGGCTTTGGGTCAGCACTGGCAGGAGACACTGGATGTAGCCTTAAAATATTGCACGAGAGGGCTTCTAGTGCACACACCTAATGTAAAGGCAAAGGATGAACACAAAGCATGTGAAAATAAGGCTGCAGAGGTGGGTCATAAATGTCTCTTGGCAGTTATGATCTACTAATCTTAAAATTTACTTTTCTCTGGTTTCAGGGAAGAGAGGAGCCTGTAGGGTCTAAAGCTGGCTAAGGATCACCCAGGGGCATGACAGAGTGGCGATGACAAAAACCAAATCACCTATCTGCCTCTTTGGAGACATTCAGAGCCTCATTTATAACTCGCCCTCTCCTTTCTGACTTACTCCAGCTGCTTTTTTGCGCTCGTAATGCAACGTGTCAGCTAACAGGAAGAGTTACACAAGACATCGCTAGCACCTCGTCTCATCTCCTCACCTGCCAGCCTGTTGTCCTCTTCTTATTAAATTCCTTGGGAAGTCATCTAGCTCCCTCTCCATCACCCAAAGCTACACCGAAACACCTTCTGCCAGCAACCTGCCTGACCTGGGGTCAGTTGATCCATGATGGCACCAACCCTGGAGGACTAGGAGCGTGCAGGAACTGAGCAATACGGCGCAGAGCTGAGCAGGTGATGACCCCTGGCATGCTTGGGAAGATATGCCACCGCCAAGGAGGGGGGGGGCTAGCAGTGCTGCTTGAACAGGAGGGATCCAGAGGCTTCCTGGAGGGAGGGTGAAGCCTTTTACCCTCCCTCCTTGGACTTGACATTGATGCCCACTTAGAAGACCCTGCTGCAAGTGCAGCCCCTGAACTGCTGCCCAGCTCATGGGATTGACCCAAATGCTGATTGGAATCTAAAAAGGGACTTTATAAAATAGTGTCATAGCCCTGTAATGGCTGGAAGGGTGAAATGTTCAGGCTGGCAACACTAAGCTGGTTTAAGGTGGTTGCTGGAGGCAATGATGGGTGGTGGTGGGCTTTTGAGGGGCAACTATGAGATCTGATCAAAAGTGATGTGAGGAGAGAGGCGGGTGGCCCCTGGCTCTCCAGTCACAGACGACCCTCCCGGCCACACCACAGGGAACCAGGCAGGAGCACATGGGGGTCCCCAGCATCTCACCAAATGGCCCCATGGAAAACCAGAAAAACTAAAGCTGGCCTGAAGAGAGCAATGAGCCTCTGGGGAGATTTGCCTCGATTGGAGACAAAGAGGTGGCTGGGGAAGGGAGCAGCCCGTCCTCGCACGATTGCAGCTCCTCATGCCTCTGCTTTGTGTTCAGTTTTAAACCTGAGATCATTTGGGTTCATCATGTGTAGTTTGATTTAAGGACAGAAACAAACGACAAGGAACAAGGGAAAGGGAGAGAAACCATGCGGACACAGAAAAGAAAAAAACAATGCTCCAAGGATGACACAGGACACAGACATGCATGAACGGAGACCCCTGAGGTATTACCTTTGCAAACTAGCACGAGACAAGGGACAAAGCAAAGACAGCCACAGGGAGAGATGTGCTTTGCAGTGGAGGCAGTTCAGTGCCTACAGCTCCAGAAAGCAGCTTCTCAGCAAACTTGATGTTGGGGTCTGGGAGCAAGAGCTTTGCTACCCACTGGTATGGGGGGAAGCAGCCAAACACCTCTAAACATAAGTTGGTTCTGCTCCCCATGTGCTTGTAGAGCTTTGTGTCTGGCCAGTTTATTTGCCTTCTGGAAGGAGGGGAGCTGGTCTGGAGGAGAACAGGGCCAGGGGAGTCCCAGCACCTGCAAACATGTTTCCCATGAGTTTCTTAGCTGTGAAGAGAAGGATGGAGGAAGCCTGAAAAACCACCACCCCCAAAGGGAAAACAGTGCCCACACATCCCAAGCAAGGTGGCTGAGGCGAGGTGGAGCTGAGGAGCTGGGGTGGACAAGCAAGACACCCCTCAACATGAAATCCCAACTACCGTCAGCCTCCCCTCCCTGACTCCGCTGCAGTCAACTCTGACGCCTTCCCCGTGTAGCTGGAGGTGGCACCCGGCACCCTTCCCTCTGCTTTGGCTGACTCCCTCCTCGCCCTCTCCAGCGAGGACAGGCAGCCCAGGGGAGGGGAGAGGGCACAGCTGGGATGGGGTGACATCCGGGATGGGGTGACATCCAGGATGGGGACGATGGTTGGAATGGGATGATGGATGGGATGGGCGTGATGGCTAGGATGGAGGTGAGGAGAAGCAGATACCAAGGGGTAAAGAAGTGGCAGCAGCTTCCAGAAGAGAGTTTTCTGGCTCAGTTTGTGTTGCAAGAACGTTTTATGGTCTGCTAGTTTGTTTCTAGAAAAAGTGACCAGAAGAGTCTCCTGTCCACTTCTTGCTGTGCCCAGAGGGAAGGAAGGAAAATCTTTGTCATTGACATGAGCTATAGAAGGAGCCACAGGCCTCAGATATTGCTTAGAAACTCGTATTTCAGATTTAAATACCATACACAGTAAAAATAGAGCTGAAAGTACCGCCCCACATTGTCTGCAAATCATTGCCAGAATGAACAGCTTCAATAAATTAAAAACAAAACAAAACA
>NW_010228579.1:0-12537 GCF_000690775.1 Eurypyga helias
GCCTCCCACCCCGCGGTCTGCGTGCGCCTCCTGCCCGGACGCCCGTCGGGGCCTTAGGAAGGGCCGCAGCGGGTGGGCCTGGGGGGAGAAGCCGCGTATGGCTTCTTGTAGCCTCTGGGCGAGCTCCGTTGAAGCGTCTTCCGTTTGTATTTCAGTCATTTCTCACGAGGGTAAGTCGGCTCCGGAGGGAGCAGCCAGGTGGTCGCGGGTGTGCAGACACGCTGCGGTAGCAACACGCGCTCAGTGGGAAAGGAGCAAAGCCTTGGCGTTCCTTCCCTGGCAGGCGTGGGTACAGCCGGCCGGTCCTTTGTAACCTCGTACACACCGCAGCGTGCGCTTGATTACCTGCGAGGGAGGACAGCAGCTTGGGAACCGTGAAACTTGGATTTCACTCCCAGCTCGGTCTCTGCACGTGGTCCGTGCCTGTTTCCTTATCTGCGGGGGAGGAGAGCAGTGCTGATGTACCCTCAGGTGTATCGGGAAGACACACAGCGTGTTCTCATGTTGCAGGGATTTCTTGGGCAAGGCGCTGTTCAGTCAGGCTGCATGAGTGCCTCGGATGGGAAGGGTTCCAAGGAGACTTTACACTGAGAACGGATAAATCTTTGTGCGGAGAGCACAAAAGGGTTGCCTGCCCAAGCTGAGACAATTTGTACCTGCAGGTGTGATGGAACAGAATAAAGGGTATTTTTAGAAGCTGACTAATAACTGGACTTGCCGTCACAAGTCTTAATTGGGTTTGGCATGGCAAAACAGTGCAAACACCTGTGTGACCGTACCGGCCCCGCAAGGGCAGATGTGGGCCCGGTGGTCACACAGAATGAGACGAGTTCTCTGGTGTCTGGTTTTCTTCACTTCCGTGCTGTACCTGAGAATTATCCCATACAAACATAATACAAAGAAACCCTTATCTGCTAAGTTCTTTGTTTGGGGCTGAATAATACTCTGGGGGTATTTTTCTTAGTTGTTTGTAAACAAATAACATGCTTTGTTGAACTTGTTAATAAACAGCGTTTTACATTTCAAAAGCAGCATGTGGTGCTGGGAGACAACATGCACACCAGGAATGGCTGAAAACAAAGACCTCTCTTTACAGGACTTAAATAGAGCCTTTGTAGAAAGCATATTTTTATCACTTAAGCTTTCCAGTTAACCCAAAACACTTTAACTGTGTGATCTAGACTGATAAGCTACTTACAGGCCGCAGTTCTTTTTGGCTTTTAGGCAATTATGGAATTAGGTACCCACACTTTGTCTATAGCTGATGTGGAAGGAAGAAGTGTGGTGGTGCAGGCCCTCAAGGTGGCTAAATTCTTCACAGTTTTGGGAAGGAGGAAATTTTAGCTGGCCTCTAGCAGACATAATAATAAACATAGAATCGTAGAATGGTTTGGGTTGGAAGGGACCTTAAAGATCATCTAGTTCCAACCCCCTGCCATGGGCAGGGACACCTGCCACTAGACCAGGTTGCTCAAAGCCACATCCAGCCTGGCCTTGAAGACAGCCGGGGATGGGGCATCCACAACATCTCTGGGCAACCTGTTCCAGTGCCTCACCACTCTCTCTGTGAAGAATTTCTTCCTGATATCTAATCTAAACCTCCCTGATTTCAATTTATACCCATTACCCCTTGTCCTATCACTACAGGCTCTTGTAAAAAGTCCTCTCCCAGTACCCTTGTAGGCCCCCTTCCAGATACTGGAAAGCTGCAATGAGGTCTCCTCGGAGCCTCCTCTTCTCTTTGCAGTGAGGGTTATTCAGCAGTACCAAGAGAAGAAAAAGTCTGAAAACAGTAAGGAATCTAAATTCCTTTCCTACTAGCAGGCATGGATCTTTTTAGGGAGCTGACCAGACAGTCTGCAGAAATTTTGCTCAGATGTTGTCTGAATTGGTTTTGCTCCCCAGATAAATTGGCATCGGAGCCTGCAGGGTTCCTGGCCTGCCGCAAAAAACCTGGCTCAGCTGACACCCAAATGTTACTGCGCTGAGTGTACCTTCTGGTCCACTGCCAGACAGAATGCAGCAGAGGAGAAAAGATGTATTAATATTGTTTTCTTTTATTGACAGCTTGAAAACCTAGGATGGCAGCAGAACAGAAACCATCCTGCAATCTTCTGGAGCAGTTTATTTTACTCGCCAAAGGTACAAGTGGCTCAGCTCTGACTGCTCTTATAAATCAAGTGCTGGAGGCTCCTGGGGTTTATGTCTTCGGAGAGCTATTGGAGTTAACAAATGTGCAAGAGGTAAGAGACGAGTTTCTATCCTAATGCCCCTTCTGCACTCCCAGTATAAGGGATCCCCACAAGTTTCCACAGACAGACCATGTGTGAAATTTCTGTGGCAGCAAGGGCCTGGTGTGACTTACCTTGGCTCTGAGATGTTTATGTATGAGAGACTGATACTGCTTTTGCATGTATGTATTAGATGTTAAAAAATACCTATATAAAGCTTTGCTACCTTAATGCCATTGCTAACACAGCAAAAACCTGGCAGCAGCACAGCAACAATTTTAAGAAGGCACCCAGCCAGCCAACAACGAAAAAATCCCTTTCTACTCCTTCATTGTCCTGGAAAGCAGAACTTTAACGCTCTCCAAAACTTCGTGAACAGATGTCTAGTGTATCAGGCCTGGGCAGTAACCAAATCCAAGCCATTTCAAACCAAGGTGGGGAGTAAGTTCCAGAGCTGTTACTGAGAATGGCTCGCCAGCACCCCCCTCTACTGCAGGGAGGGAATCTAGGCTGAGTGTCTCTGCAGCTGGGGTAACGTGGCGTACAGCAATTTTGGCTTTCCAGACGGGCTCTAAGATATGCCGAAAACTGCCTCTATGGTTATTCAGCATCAAATCACTAGTATAGGGTTTTTTTTTTTTCCCCTGGATCTGTGTGCAGCAAATGATATTAAAAAAAAAACCCTCTCAGTGAAAGTCACTGCTTGGTGCTGCGGTTATTCCAGGGGAGCGTTTGCCGGTGAGAGGAGTGCTGTTGCTTTCGAACGCGCTCCACTTCAAACGTTCTAGCTTGCTTTGCTCTGACGTCTTTGTGGCTCTGCGGGTGAGCGGTCTTGGCTTTCCCAGTGGCAGCGAGGATGCTTAACCAAGCAACGCCATTGCCTGCTTGCTTCTCCCGTGGTGAGAGCGGCCGGCCCTGTCGGATGTCACCTGGAATCGAGAATCGCCTTTTTCTTTTACCTCCTGAGGGGCTGCACAGAGCAGTTGATGGTCCAAACTGTAGTTCAGTTCCGTTGTATAGAAATGGCTGGATCATCTTGACTCTGAAACTGCTGATATTTGCTGCTGCCCATGAGGCTTTAGAAAAAGTCCAGCTCTTCAAGATCTGGACGTAATTGCTTTTTGGGTTACTGCTTGTCCCACGTAGACTTAAAACATTCTCTGGAAAAGTTGCCTACGAGGGTCGCATTGGCTCTTACTGTGATACATGGAATTTCTTTTGTTTTCTTCCCATCCAGCTTGCTGAAGGGGCTCATGCTGCTTATTTCCAGTTGCTGAACCTGTTTGCATATGGAACGTACCCAGACTATGTAGGTAAGAGACTGCTGCCTGTTTGCAGAGTACAAGATGTGTTGTCCTTCCGAATTGTCAAGGGCAGTTGTTCGCTTTTTGTGGTGGTTGGTGTGCTGTGGCTGCGTGAGCGTCCCAGAACAGAATTTCCTTGGGAGGACAATTGTTCTTAGGGGTCTCTGTGCTCTTTAATTGTGCAGGAAGGGCTGAAGACTATGGTGTTTTACTGGTTTGGGTTGGACTGCAGCACCAGATTGAATTGGTCTGTAGCAGTGTCCATTGACGTTTGCAGGCCGCTTGACTCTGTGGAGTGCAATTTCAGCCATCTGTTTTGAAATTTAGATGGCAGTTATGGAAGCTGCAGAAAACTTAGAATTGTTCTGCATTATTTATAAAAACCTATATGGTTTATGGGATAACCTTTTGTTCTGTGAGGCATTGCAGAAACAAAATGAAGCATTTCTTGGCTAGAATACAAATCGAAATAATGACTTTTATACAGCTTCAGAAGGACTGTGTGTGAATCATCTTAGTATCTGTCAGGATGTGCTTTTATCTGTGGTGCTTACGCTTCCATTCTGCTACAATTTAATACTTCATTTGTGGGTGCCAGCCTAATCCAGACCATTACGGAGTGTGGCAAACAATTCTGTCATAGTGCTGGCTGTCACTGTGGTGGGTGAGCTATTTAGTTCCTGTAAGGACAAGTGGCATCCGTAGGTGCAAGGACTGGAAATTCCAGTAGCTGTGGGGCTATGTGAGCCTCATGAATTCTGAGACTGATTAGAGGATGTGTTTGCTGTGCATGGGTCTTGTGTCCCGGCATGTGACAGCGCACTTCATTCTTCCTTTCCTAGTTAAGAAAGAGAGAGGGGGGAAAGCAGTCAATATGTAGAGTGCTGGATGAGGTGGGATGGATGGGAGAAATTGCCTGCCCCTGAAACACTAATTTCCATTAAAGCAGATATTTTAAAGAGTTTCTTTGCTTTGGAAAGCTGCCAGTTTCCTTTCTGTTCTTAAATATTCATGAGGCACAGGGATATAATACAATGCTAGTGAGGCCATCTAGATTAATAATTTCTCCTCTCTTCCTCAGCCTGGTACTTTACACGTTCAACTCTAAATCCTGCAGCTCTTCAGAGGAATAAAACCAGCTGCATTTGCAACCAGATCAGCAAAGGGGGAAGATTTAATTCTGTCAGCTCGTTAATGAACTAAAAATGACTCGGTGGTAGAAACGAAGTGTTGACCAACCATTTTGGCAGGACATGACTTCTGTAGATGTGAATTACATTCTAATTCCAAAACCAGAATTACTGAAGAAGCAGAGAAGGATGGAACTGCCAACTTGTTTTTTAACTTTTCCTGATTCTCCCTGTGCGTGCTAACTTGTCATCCGCGGCAGTGCTCTCTGCTCACCAGCACCCACAGCAGCTGGAGGGGTTCAGCCTTTCAGGGTTTACTGTGGTGTAACTAGCCTGCAGTTCTGCAGCCTGGGTTATAGAATTCTTGAAGGAAAGTCCTGAATCTTGTCTTTTTTTAACATTAACAGTGAACAAAGATAACCTGCCTGAATTAACAGCGACTCAGAAAAACAAGCTGAAACACTTGACGATCGTAAGCCTGGCTTCCAGAATGAAGGTAAAGTACAAATGTATGATAACAGTTGGTTTTTTCTGGGATTTTTTTTTGGCTTTGTTTTTGAAAATGGCATCAATTCCGTAAGACTGAAGTTGTATTGGACTGCATGAGTACTCACAGAAAATCCTGCAGCTAGGGAAGTACCTGTACCGTAGTGTTCTCCGTGGTGTGTTTGGGACATTAACTTAGTGGACTTGCATTGGGGGGAGTCTGAACTGCCATGGAAATCGGTCAGTAAGGGCTGGGAAACCTTGTATGGCTTCTTTCACTGCTGGAAGTGGAGAATCATTCTTAAAAACACTGAATTTTATTCTAGAGAAAACTAGGCAACACTCTCAGTTTTACAATCCCATTACCATTTTTTCCTCCAGAACATGCTATGCCTGAGCCTCAGGAATTACCAGAGTTGGGTCAGAATATTACGTAGCCTAGTGCAGGTGTGTGTTGTGCCACGCTCCGTCACTGCAGGCTAAAGTGTTGGATGCAGTCAACGTTTGGGCCTTGACCTTCTCAGATTTAGCTGTTCGATTTGGTTCTAGGACTGTTAACTTATTCTTGGACTTGCTGTTTTCAGTGCATTCCCTATTCTGTGTTGCTGAAGGACCTGGATATGAAGAATCTGAGGGAGTTGGAGGATCTGATTATTGAAGCGGTTTATACAGATATTATCCAGGGGAAGTTGGATCAACGAAACCAGGTGCTAGAGGTGGACTTCTGTATCGGCAGAGACATTCAGAAGAAGGACATCAGTAACATTGTCAAAACACTCCAGGAATGGTGAGGCAGTCTCTCCACCTTCCTTGTACATAGCTTGTCCTGTCTTTCCCTTGCTCCTCAAAGTTTCAAGTGGTGGCTCAATTTCACCCATGTTCCATTACTCAGTCTTACGCTGTAAGGAGGCACTCGGAGGGTTAGTCTGTTGGACAATGGAATCACAGAATGGTTTGGGTTGGAAGAGACCTTAAAGCCCATCCAGTTCCAACCCCCTGCCTTGGGCAGGAACACCTTGCACTAGACCAGGTTGCTCCAAGCCTCATCCAGCCTGGCCTTGAACACTTCCAGGGATGGGACATCCACAGCTTCTCTGGGCAACCTGTTCCAGTGCTTCCCCACCCTCTCTGGGAAGAACTTCCTGATACCCAAACTAAATCTCCTCTCTTTCAATTTAAACCCATTACCCCGTGTCATGTCTTACCCCTTCTCCTGTCAAGTTTTCCAGGGTCCCATCTAGGATTCAGTTTGTGTTATATATCAAGTCAAACTACACTAGGGCTTGAGATTCTGCTCTCACTTAGCTTTTACACAGCAGAAGCCTAGTGAGGAGTCAAGGCTGTTTCAGACAGGCATGCCAAACTGGACTCATGGTCTTACGGTGGGAGCTGCTGCCCTGTCTGCTGTTACACTTGATAACAAGACCAGAACTGTCCATTAGTTTTCAGCCTTTTTTACCGTGATGAGCACTGCCTGGGGCAAATTCTGGAGACTCGCAGTTCTTTGGAGAGGATGTCTCTTCAAGTTTGAAGTGTCAGATGCCTTTGTTTGCCCTCTCTTTGTTCCTGAAAATGCAGGCTGCATGCAACTATATTGGGACTGTGGTGCTGTCTTTTTATACTTTTGCCAGGAAGCAGCTTCATCTTTTTGTAGGACTCCCCACCCCAAAAAATTCCTCTGTCGACTGTGGAGCCTGTGGCAGGTTCTGAGCTGACTTGGAATTGCTTCCTAGTTGCTATGGAAATGGGTGCATGAAAAGTAATTAAACTGCTGGGTAAATGTGCTGTCCTGAGGTGGGGGCAGGTGTTCTGCTTCTCCAGCTCCCTCAATCCCGTCGTGGTGGGAGGCCTCTGGCAGCTTCCAGGACCTTACAGCATTATTTGGAAGGTAACAATGAACCCACTGCCAATTCCCTTTTTGTCCTCTCCAGTTAAAAGTTCTGTGTTGGAGGAGTTCTCTTGTCTTTGGAACACTTAACAGGCAGGGGGATTCTCTCAATCTGACTCTTTAATTTTAGAATTTTATTTACTTATGAAAAATGTATTGCATCCCCGTTGAAGCAGAAACTCTGATGGGAAAGGAAGTGGGAAGCACTTTTTGATGGTCAGGTAAGAGTAACGTGGATGAGCTAAAGCGTGTCGTGACACACGCTGAGCAAACAGCCAAGATTTCCTTGCCAGCTTTTTGGAACTCTGATCTTTAAGCAGGAAATACACGTTTCATAATCTCCTAAACTTTTAGGTGAGCATGACTTTTCAGCTGCTCCAGAGACAAGTCTTAAAGACTGCCTGATGTTGTGTCTTGCAGGTGCGATGGTTGTGAATCGGTTCTTTTAGGAATTGAGCAGCAAGTACTTAGAGCCAACCAGTACAAAGACAACCATCACCGAACTCAGCAGCAGGTAGAGATGGAGGTGGGTACAGGGTCTCTTCAGACCGCTCTGTGCTTTTTGATAAATGCTTGTTTGCTGAGGAAAACGCCCGGTAACGCCTGGTTAATGGTCATGGCTTCTCTGCAGCAGGGTAGCAGGTGTGTAAACAAGATGTGGTGGTTTGGGGTAGGAAGAAAACACACCTGCTTACCTGTGCTAGTAATGCCACAAACACCAGACTTGCCCACTCTGAGCAGGTTGCAACTTTTCTTTATAAATTTTTTATAAATTTAGGCTGGATGGCTGCACTAGCTGTGGTTTCCTGAACTGATTTGTTAGGAAAAGTGTGCTTTTAACACAAATGCAATTCCATTTCTTTTGTGCAAGGCAGGAAGGAAGAAGCAGCTCACTTTCTTTCAAACCCGAAAGCCTAATTAACAAAACCCTCTCAAGTCTCATTGCCTTTGCAAAAAGTTCCATCAGTGGCTTTCTTGGGGTCAGGTGGAGCACCCGAAGAGGGCACCCACACGCTGTCCTCAGCGCTCCTGCCTCTGTCCCCCGCGCAGCTGGGCGGTAGGTGGCAGCATGGGCCCACCAGTTTAGCCCCCGCTGATGTGTGTTTACTTGTGAGAACAAATCTTGGCTAATACAGCTGTAAAGGTGAAAATGGTCCTCCCGAGACACTTGCTCGGGGTTTATTTCTTGCAGAGTGCTGCATCCCTGCAGGTTTACACTTGCCTTTTGAAGCAGCACGTGCTTGGCGGCTTGACTGGCATCCAGTAGCGTGTTTGGTTTGCCAGGTGCCTTTGGCCTGGAGTTGGCACACCTGACTCCCCAACTTGTTTTGGCCCGGGTTGGGTTTTTTTTTTAAGGCTTTCTCATTGTATTTCTGGTGAGCCCTACAGGGCTCCAGGGGACAGAGCGTGGTGCCTGGTGCTGTATCTCCTTTTCAGCCAGAGTAGCAGAAGCACTACTGCTGCCTCCCTGACTCTGTTCCTGCTTCTAGCAAACCTCTGTGGCTCAGCCAGCCGGCTAGGCCAGATGGCATTTTCCCTTTTCGAGCGCTGTCCGAAGTGTAATTTTATTTCTTTCACAGTCTCCTTTGTCCTTCTTATTTCTGGCCAACATAATGGTAGGATGGCTGCCTTCTGCACCAAGGCAGTAGCAGGTCCTTCCAGCCAGCCAGAAAGGTAGTACGATACTGTGCCATTGTCTCTTAGGAGGGGGGAAAAAAACCCAGTAATCTCTAGTTACTCTGTATTAGACTCAGACTGGAAATATTAACAACTCTGGCTGTAAGTAAGAATGAAACGTTACCTTAATAAACTCAAGTGCAGAGCATGTTTCTGGTGGGAGAGCTTATTTTATAATGTCCACTCTATACTCCAGGGGTTTTCCAGGATGTTTATGGCAGACTTTCTACTGCAAGGGGAGGAAGAAGCGGGTGCTGATTCACTGTCTCTTCTTGGCCAGGTCACAAACATAAAGAAAACATTAAAAGCTACAGCCTCATCGTCGGCACAGGAGATGGAACAGCAGCTGGTAGAGCGAGAGTGCCCTCCACACACAGAACAAAGGCAGCCCACAAAGAAGATGTCCAAAGTCAAAGGGCTGGTCTCCAGCCGTCACTAGAACATACCATCTAAATGTCATTCAGCTAGGAATGACAACAGGAGGAGCAAAAAAGGGCCTGCGTCTCCTTTTTCAGTGGGTTCTGGGCCAGTCCCTTCCAGGCTGGCAAATAAAAGCCCTGTTTGGATACAGTTCCCAGTTAGCAGCACCTGGCTAAGTTACACTGTGCAGCCCCTATTAATTTCCAGGGTGTCCCTGTTCTGGTCCTGTAAAGAGGGACTTGTAAAGACAGTGACTAACCTAAAGGGGCAGGGGAAATAAAAATATCTGTGGGCAGTTTTTCCTCTCTCCCAGCCAGTCTCAGTGCTGCTTAGCCTTGAGGAAGCTGCTGTACTAAATCAGATCTTGGGAGAACTTCTGTAGCAAGTGTCTGAATCCCAGGGTTGAAGTGTGGCTACCAAAGCCAGGCTGGGAGCGAAGAAGCTATCAGCACAGATTATTTCTTTCATTCCCAGAGGAAGCGCAGGAAGGTTTCTAGGCCCGGAACTGCTTTACATGGAAGTCTTCAGCCTTTCCGCTACCCCTGTCTTTTTTTAAACTGGGGTGAAATCACACTACCTCGCTCTGTGAAGATGAGATCCAGTGCTGGGCTGTTTACTTAACTCTCTGTTTACTGCCCTTACGAAGCCCTCTAATCTCTCACAGATTTGAAGCACTGTTCTGCATCTCTGAGGCATCGATACAGTAAGGAGGAAGCAGGCTGCTTTCTCAAGCCTTCCCTCTTGCAGGTAGTTAGGGGCATACTAGAAACTCTGTTCCTTCTGAATGTGATGTGACCTCCCAGAGCTGCTTGTGAGTTGTTTTCCCCCCTTGATACCTTCGAAGGGTAACGCATTCGCTCTTCCTTGGATGCTAGCGACAGCCGTCTGCAGGGGAGAAGAGCCCCTTCAGCATCGGGGCAGGCTGGTGGCCCAGGACCCATTGGCAGGAGTTGCAGCAGCATCCCCTTGCTGAAGCAATGGACTTGACTAGTCTTTCTGAATTTTGAACATTTTCAGGTTGTATTTTCCTCCCTTTTTTTTGTACATTGTTGTGATTCTAAAGCATTTCAGCCTTTGTTTTGTGGGTTTTTTTATTTGTTACAGACTAACTTCAGGTGATGTTTGGCAAGGTGTGGGTTTGGGGTTTTTTTTTTAAGAGGGAGGATGGAGTTGGCATTGAAACAGCAATTCATAGAAAAAGCACATTTTAAAAAGAAATTTAGAATGCTGTTGTAATGTCAGAACCTGGGGTCTTGGCTTTGGGGCTGCTTTAGGCTTCTAGTCACAGCAGCATTTGTTCACTTGAGGGTTTACTTGATCCTTGATTGTCCGCTATCAGGGGGTCTGCCTAACCTCCCTGATGCATCTGGGAGGCAGGGAAGTGCTTTTCCCATTTTGTCAGTAGTTCAAATTTGTGCAAAAGGATCTGTGTTGCAGCCCAGTGTCCTGAGCCTGAACACCTTTGATGCCTGATTCTGGCAGGTTTGTAGCTGTATTAGGCCCGTCGATTCTTTCCTCTGGGTCTAGCAGAGTACTGCTTTGTAGCTTGGCCCCTGCATTTCCCTGCGCTCCGTGAAGGGCTTTCCGTGAGCGGGCCGAGCAGCTGTTCAAACACAGGTCTGTGACGGTGCTCCAGTCCTGCTGCCAGCTGTCACCTGCACACGCTTGTGCAACGCACGTGCCTTCCTCTTACTGCTACCGGAATTCTTTGCCATCTGCGTGTTTTCAGTCCCCGGCCACAGGACTTGTACACCTGTGAAAGTTAATTCTTCCGCAGTGCAGGCACACCAGCTCTCGAGAGGTGCATCTAAATAGCTCCCATCCAGTTGCCTCTGGGTCGAGTCCTTTGGTTTCCGATTCTTTGCCAGCTCTCTCCCCCCTAGAAACGCTAGCCAAAAAATTCCCAGTGAAGGATGGAAAGTGGGTAAGCCCAGAGCACGAAGCCTTCCCCTGTATCTCGGGGGGACTGTCACAAGCAGTGGCAGTGCTGGTTTCGGGATGAGCTTCTCCCGGTGTTTAGCTGACAGCTTCTTGGCAGGTGTAGGTGGGCTTTGTGTACCCTAGTGTCATCCCTCTGCGCGATGGAGATGGGGTGAGTCTGTTCCTGGCTTCCCCCGTGGGCAGCTGCAGTGTACGGGTCATCGCTAGGTTTGACCAGTGAGGAGAGAGGTTCTGTGGTCCTCACTAGCCGTTGTCTTCCCGGTTTTCGATAGCAGCCCTGCAAAGAGGCAGGAGGAATACAAATGCCTTTGGAAACGGTTCTAGCTCCTCGGCAAGCCACGGTCTGCTGGGGAAATAGATGTGAATTTGGCATCCTTGGTGTTTATTCCCTGCCAGTTACAGGAGTCGCAGGAGCTTGCTGAAGCTTCTTTGGTGTGCTGGAAGTTTTCGAGTTTGTTCTTACGTTTTTGCCTTTCCCAAGGCCTGGCTGGGGGTGAAGATCTTTGGGTACGCGTTGCTTTGACCAGCAGAGATGCCAGGGAGGAAATAGCGCTTTGAACAAAGAGCTGTCCCATGCGAGAGAGGACCGGGGAGGGCATGGGGAGTTGGAGGGAACTGAGCTGTTGGCGTGCTTGGCTTTCCTGGTGCGCCAGCGATGCGCTTGGTGCCGCAAAAGGAGGGGGCGTCTTTGCAACGAGCCCGGTCTGAGATGAGTCATTAACAAATGACATGCACAGAGTACCTGGGGGAGGCAAACAGCTCTGCAGCAGCTGGTTAATGAATCTGGCTTGAAGGAAAGAGTTAGAAGCTATTCCAGGAATGAAGCAGAAGGCAGAGTTGTTAAGGGAGGGATGCAGGAGGTGCTGTGCTGTTCGAGAAGGACAGCAGAGACTGCACTGGCTTCCTGTGACTGCGGGGAGGGCAGCAACTCGGAGCAGAGCTGTGAATTAGGGGCTGGTGGGGGCTGAATTGGGTGGGGAGTGCCCGGAGAGCTTAACTGTGCTACAGGGAGGAGAGGGAGATGGAAGCAGAGGTGGATTTGGTGCAAACTCCCATGTACTCCATGTGCCTGCCGGAGGCAGCTAATGCAGCTTGCCTGGGCGCTGCTGGACACGGCTCCCTGATGTGGGGAGACCATCCCACCCTCTGTTCCCTGGCAGCAATAGGCTGCTCCAGCTGCAGCTCACTTCAGGATTGCAGCGGGATGGAGTTTGAGCTATTGAACTTCTGTTTGCCACCTCCACCCAGAGGGAGACAGAGTAGATGGAGCTGCCTTCCCTCTGCTCTTGGGGGCTTTATTGTCTAGCTTCATGTTCTGCAGCTCCACTTGTACTAGTGCTTGTTTAATATAGAATTGAGCACTGAGCTGGAAAATGGGAGAGGATCTCGGCTGATTGCGGCGCTGGTAGGCTGCCCTAGCCCTAAAGCTGTGCCTCATGCTAACAAATGTCCCTGGCATT
>NW_010228579.1:12568-16401 GCF_000690775.1 Eurypyga helias
ATACCAGCTAACATCAGGCGATTCTGGAGCATGATGAAGCAACGCTGATGTCAGTCTTTTTACACAACAAAGTCTTGGCTCGGAATCTGTTGGGTTTTTTACTTCCCTGCTCACCTGCTTAGGTCAGTTGAACGCTCGCTTAGCCTTCCGTTGAGAGCAGGAAGGGACATGGGGATCGCTGACAGACCCTTCTGCGCTCAGATTTGAGACTGTGAGTCCTGTGATCGATTTGTGCCGCCTTCTGAAATCCGTGGGTGCGTGTGGAGCTGCGCGCAGGGCTTTCTCCGTGAACGGGATACAGGAGCAGGCCCTGCGGAGCTGCTCTCCAGGGGGAAGCTGGGGAAGGGGAAGCTTTTGTTCCCATAGCAGAGGGTGGTGGTACGAGGTGGCCGTTTCCCCTCCGGCCCTGCAGAGTGACTTTTGCTCAACAGCTTTCAGTTCCTGGGAAGAATGGAAAATGAGACAGAACCCGGCGGGTTTGGTTTTGTTTTCAGTGTTCTGCTTATCCTCTGTGGGGGAAATGCGGCGTTCCACGTGTGTGATGGGAGTTGGGCTTCCTGATTGCAGGGGAGGCAGAAGGGAGAGTGCCGTCGATTTCTAGAGCTACATTGGGATGTAACAAATCCCATGGGTAAACCAGGATTCTCCTGAGCTTTCCGTGGTGGTCAGGTTTCAGGAACTGTAGCTAAGCTGTTGAGAGGTGCCTCTGAATTGGAAAACTGCGTGAAACCCACCCGCCGCTGGGGTGAACCAGTCAAGGCTCTGCATGCCCGGGTGCCTTGGTGCTGTTTGTTACTGCAGTGTCTGAGCCTCTTCCTCACTCAGCAGTGGAGAGAAGCAACATTGCTCTTCGGGGAAGTGGAGAAATTAAAGAACCCGCCCTGCAGGTACCTAGGCCCAGCTAGCCAGGTCTCTGGCACCTGCTCCCACACAAAGTTTTCTGTTGTTTCCTCCCCACGCTGAGTCCTCTGCAGCATCTGACCTAAAGCAAGGGAACCAAAACATGAATCTGTGTAGCTGATTTCTGAGTCATCTGAGAGGCTACCCCAGGGGCACCAAGAAAGGAAGTTTAAAGTTTAGGGTGATCTCTGTTCCTGCTTGTAACCTCAACCTTGTATTGTTATTACGCAATTTTAACCTGCCAGCCTGAATTTCTCAGCCCTGTTGTTAGAAATAGGTCATTGTTTTACTCTGCTCGGTGGTGAAGGTCAGCCTTTCTCAGGGACTGTTGACATTCTGCTACTGTTTTGTCCTTTCCCCCACCACGGGGCTGCCAGCGGCACGCAGCTGGAGCTGGAGAGGTGCTTGTTGGTGGTGCTACCCCCATCTCGGATTAGGGAACCGGGCAAAGGATTAGGCAGAGCAGCACTTCGCTCCCCATCTCCCAATACACAGGCACACACTCTTCCTTTTCCCCCGGCGCGTGGGCCTCGCGAGATGCCCTGATGTCTTTGCCGCAGGTCGCGTGTGATAGCTGTGCCCATGGCTTGTTCCTGTCAAGGAGAGGTGACGTCCCTGCTGCAGCAAGGGAGCGTACACACTGGACTTCTGAGTGGTCGTGGGATGCCATGATGTCATTTAACAGCCCCGAAATGCGGATTTCCCCACAAAGCACAGAGAATTTGTGCCGGTAGTTGTCGCTTGGTGGAATTTTAGGAGAAGGTAGGACACCCTTCCGTGACTCCAGGTCTCCCGTAGAGGCTTGTGGGTCTCTGTATCCTTCGGGCATATTTTAAATGCTCATGCACACACGGCACCTCTGTGTTTCCAGAAGATTCATCATCTCCTATGATGAAAGGCTGCGAGAGTGGGGCTTGTTCAGCCTGGAGAAGAGAAGGCTCCGGGGAGACCTTATACCTTCTTCCAGTACCTGAAGGGGCTACAAGGAAGCTGGGGGGGACTTTTTACAAGGGTCTGTAGTGACAGAACACGGGGGAACGGGTTTAAATTGAAAGTGGGGAGGTTTAGATTGGATATCAGGAAGAAGTTCTTCCCAGAGAGGGTGGGGAGGCACTGGGACAGGTTGCCCAGAGAAGCTGTGGATGCCCCATCCCTGGAAGTGTCCAAGGCCAGGCTGGATGAGGCTTGGAGCAACCTGGTCTAGTGGAAGGTGTCCCTGCCCATGGCAGGGGGGTTGGAACTAGATGATCTTCAAGGTCCTTTCCAACCCAAACCATTCTGCGATTCTGTGATTGCGGTGGGAAAGCGAAGCCTCGCTCTGTCAGAGATCGGCCTTTTTGTGGGTATGTTGAGCTTCCCTCCGCGTAGGGCCATGCCTGTACGGGTACGACGTTGGGAAGCAGCGCTGTTCAGCCCTCCAGACTCTTCCTGAAGATGCAGTTTGCCTCACCAACCCTCTTGTTTCAGTTGCCGTCTCCCCATCAGCTCGGCCTACCTCGCAGTGACGCAGTAACGTCTTGGTGTTTTGTTGGCACCTTCGCAGCTGTTAGAGGGCCCCAGGTCCTACGGGATCACCTGCCGGCTGCGACGCTATTCCTTTTACATCACAACTGCGGGATGACACCTCCTTGCTGGCAGGCAAGCCAGCTGGCTAGGCCTTGCTCTTCGGAGCTCTCCTATGTCCAGGGAAGCAGCAGCTCTTGCCAGGTTTAGCAGAAATCCCGGACGGGCTCTCCCACGTCCTGGTGCTGTTACAGAGGTTTGCCGAGGGCTTTGCTCTCCCGGCTGGGCCGAGCTTCCTTGCTGGGGAAGCGGAAAAAGGTGCGTGCGTACGGGAGGGAGGAACCTGAAAGTTTTTGAAGCTTTTCTGGAAGTCGTCTTCCTCCTCTGCACCATCTTTTCCCCTGATGAAGATAAGGTGGTCCACTGTGGGAATAATCAGCCTGGAGTATTATGGGTAATACGCCAGGTTAATTACGGAGGGGACAGGAAAAACAGCCTGCGCCGTTTTCAACAATATCAAAGGGATGCTACCTAATGATTTTCGCATTAGCTCCTTCCCCAGCCTGCCAGAGCCGCGGCAGAAATGTCATTTACAAAGGCAGTTTGCAACTCATTACCCCGGATTTTCAGCGGGGTTCTGCTCCAGAGCGCGTGGGCTTCGCTTTGCCCCGGCCCTCGCGCCTTGCCTGCTTGGCTTGGTGCTGCCACCCCTCTGACAAGGTTAGCTGCTGACTGACGGGGGGGCCGGGGTTCAATTCCCTTCTTGGTTTGACTGGGGCTTGTGTCGAGCACAGGCTCCCTCTGGAAGCTGCCCTGTGATCCCTTCCCTTGGTTTCTCCGCTTTCTGGGGGAAGCAGCCCGTGCTTGGGGAAGTCCCGCAGCCGGTGGCAGGGCCGTGTGTGCTGCCTTCCCCCGCAGTCCCTGCTCAATGCCTCAAGTCCCTTTCCAGCTGGAAAATTCCGCTGCTCTCCTTCTCTGGGGCTCTGGGCTTTTCTTTTCCTTCATTGGTTTGGGACTCGCCATCACCTGAGCTGGGCTTTGTACCTCTTCGACGACAAACACCTTGGAAAAGCTGCGTTAATGGCACCAGGGACAAAGAGAACTGGTTGCCCGCCAGTGAGAGCACAGCTGCGTCCCTGCTCCGGGAGCCTCGGAGTCTGCTCCGGCCTCTTGGGCTTTGCAAGGCACTTGTGCAGCAGCGCTGGAGGAAGCTCTTGTCCTTTTCCGCTGGAGAGCAGCATGCTCTCTCAGGTGGGGGGCCTGTGGGTCCTCAACAGCTCCCGGAGGAGGGGGAGAATCCAGGCTTGTTCCTGCGTCGCGTCACGCGTGGCTGCTGCTCGTTCAGCCGGTGGAGCGGGAAACACGTAGGTGCCGTGGGTGCCGGTCTGACCCCGGTGTGGACGGGGAGCGCGGGGCTCCCGCCACCCTCG
>NW_010228580.1:0-12550 GCF_000690775.1 Eurypyga helias
GGTTTAAAGATTTTAAAGATTTTTAGATTATATGAACTGGGGTCACTAGGAGGAGGTTCTATACCAACAGTTGTGCTGAGAAAATAGATTCTTTTCACTACAGGTATGTTTCACTACCGTCGCGCTTGAAACTACATTAAAGAGAATGGTAATAGGTAAAGAAAAGGAAAACCTTTCAAAATAAAATTATTGGCCTTTGCACTGATTAAAAAAAGATTGAACATTCCTGACTCCCATCTTCTCCTAGTTTCTTTGTTTTCCCTGTTTTATAGTTTTCTTCAACAGAAATGTCATCCTCCACATCTTTTTGTAGGTCCTAGTGCTTTTGGAGGTTTTTTGAATGTAGAATAAGTTTCCAGGAAGGGATGAGCCATGCCTTGTCGGTGGTGTTAGCCAGATAAAAAAGTCTTTATTCATTTTCTAAGACATTCCTGAAGTTATGTATTGAGGTGTAGCTTGTCTGCGTTGGCTGCCTTCTTCATGAGACAAACCTTGTTCTTAATATTTCTCAGTCTATGCGCATGCTTGGGTTGGTTTTGAGGATCTCCATCACTGTGCCCCTCTCTGGCTGGGTCAGGGGCTGCAGTGTTGCCCATGGAAATCTGTAACCAGAGTTGTGGGCTAAAACTGAAGTGATAAGAAAACAAAAAAACTATTATGAGGTATATTTCTTGTCTAACCCACCTGCTTCCTTTGTTAAATAGGTTCTGTTCTGGCATCTGGCTTTGAAATGTGTTGGGTATCATAAGGATTTTCCTCATAGTTTGAATGGTAGAAACTTGATTGCACTGTTTCTCTGAAATATGACATCTGCAACTTAGATAAAAGGTTGTGCAAATGTTGTGGTCATTGTTCAAAGCACCTGTTTTACAGGATTTTGTTAACGCTGTCCATTAAAACTGCTCTTCCCATCATCCTAATGAGGTATACAAACCTAAACTTCAGAAAATTTTTGTCTTTGTTCTTTCTAAACCAAATAAAATCACAATTAAAAGGAGTTAATTGATAGCTGCTGTTGAATGTCGTAATTTCTAGAGTTAAAAAATTCTCTCTAATTTTCCTAATGTGTAAAAATCTAGAGTAAAACAGACACCGGGATGTTACTGTGACAGCTGACACATCATCATCTCATGTCAGTCTCTTCACTCAGGTCACTAGTGCTGTCATCAACGCCAGTGTTTATAAGCTTTTCTCTTGCCTGAAGCTCTGATGAGCTCAGCTGTCACGCTCAAATACGTGGAGTATATACATTTAAATGTTAATGGCAGTGCTCAAAAATTTTGTGACCCCATCTTCTGTCATGTTCTTCTGATGCTACTGGCTCTGTCTGGCTGAGTTACCCTGCCTTGTTCTGCACATTGAAGAAGATCCAACCAAAATGTCATGTCTGCTTCCTACATCTTTCCTTCCTCTAGAACTAAAAGAAATGCTGCAGTGTGATGTGTCTCAGTTACATAAACACCGTTCTTCATCAGGTTAATTTTACTTCTCTTCCCAACTTCCTACTGATCTCTTTGCCTGTTTCTGTCTCCAGGTAGAAGTATTTGTACCACCACTATTTATCCATAAGGCAGTTAATTATGGCCCTAACGTCTAAGAGGCAGGGATGCAACTAGAGTAATTGCTCCTCTGCATTATTGTGGAAAGGTCTTGAAATGTGTGCCAACCTAATTTAAATGCTTTGCAAATAGGTGCTGTGTGCGATGTTGCAGATACACAATTACTTGGCGTACAGCAGCAGCTCAGTGATACGATGTTGGAGCTTGGCTTGAGTTCAACTAGTGCATTATTATCCTGGATCATGCTGATATGCCAATTGTCTTGCATTCCAAGTGACAGCAGCTGAATGCTTTTGTAATACAAGGATGATGCTCTGATGCAAAAGGATTTTTCTGTGCAGTTCTGGCACAAAGATTTTTAGTAACTTGTAGATGTCAATGGGATGATGGGAGACGTACATTTAATTTCTGAATTTTTTAAAACCAAATTAAATCTACTTTTCATATAAATCCCTTTAGGATCATACAGTGCAGTTCAGCAGAAGGACTTTTGGTAACCATCCAGAAATACGATCAGGGTTTAGTGTTGCTACTATTCTTCTCTAAGTTCTGATGGGATACAAAATGTGTGCGGACCAGCCGCACTACTCATAAATACATCATTGCATACCTGTCTAGGTCTGTTAGCTGGGATGCAGGTGTCAAATATATCAACATGTATTTTAGGAAAGAGTAACCTTCATTCCAAGAAGCAAAGAGATACTACACTGTATGTTGGCTCTGCGAAGTGTGGTGGCTACTTGCTCCATCTGTGCCTTCAGAAGGGTCGATCTTAATTTGGCATACCACATACATTGTGGCATCTTGCAGGATGTCACATTGCTTGTGGTGACTCAAAGACTAATCTCAGTAGCAGCAGAATGGTCTTTATTTTCAGCTTTTTAAAAAACAGTTCTTACTGACTCCATTTTAATTTTATTCTTAATTGCAGAACTTTACAAATCTGGAGGTAAATACAAGTAATGTGCTACATTTTGAAAATCATAACTGGAATAAACCAACAAGTTAAAAGCATGATAAACAAAATAATAAACAGTAATTTAAAAGTTAAAATAAAGAGGAAGACCTGTTAATCCATTGGATTAATCCACGTAATGGCAGCAGTGTAGAACAGAATTAAGACTGTAGTGAAAGAATTTAGAAAAAAATTTCCCATTAATAAAATTCAGGAGGCAAAGCTGCATTGCTCACGTACTCAAAATGCAACGGCTTATAATATGTCATAGGCCTGTTTTACATACAGAAAGAATGATAAGTTTGAGACACTTAGACTTGCCATAGGTGTCAGAAAAACCCAGGAGAATCTGTCAATCCTCTCTCTGTGTTTAGGAATGCCTGTATTTCTGAAAGCATATATCTGCTTTTGTTTTGGCTTTGGGATGTCACATGTGCCTAAGGATTGAGACTTTTAGGAAGATAATCAGGGATATAGCAAGGAGGACATGGATCATAAACAAGGGATACAGAAACTTCCAACAAATAGAGACAAAACCAGCAGTATGGTGTGGAATTTTACTTGGTCAACATAGGAATCCCAGTATAGCACACAGTAAAAATGCTATTACTTAAAGCAGAAAAAGCATACTGCCATACCAGTGAGTTTATATTCTCGGAGTGTTTCCCCTCTGTGAGCAGTGGTGGGAAAATGTAGTCATTTGTTGTTACTGACTAAGGAGAAACGGGTTTTAGTAGACACAGAAGAAAGATTTGCCTCCATTAAAGGACTGCCCCTCAGCAGGTTTTTTCAACAAGATTTTCATGTTTGATTTTACAGCTGAATGAAGACTTCAGGAGGTAGCCGTTATTTCAGATAGGAAGGAATGGTCCTCCTGGATGTGCAATTTCTGTCACAGAGACAATTAATATACTTCAGAATACTCCTGGCAGAACTTCAGACTCAGTACTGACTTAATTTCATGTCCACTTTTGCATCAGCTCTTGTAATGAGAGCAGTACGAGTTGACAAACCCGTTTATTTATGCAGCCAGCAGCTTTCAAAGCTGTAGCTGTTGTAACGTTCCTCACAGAACTGACCCAAGCATCTCTGGAAAGGGACTGTCCAGCGAGAGTGGTGGTTTCCCATGGGAGGCACAGTTCATCCCGAGCGGCAAAGGTGCATGTGCAGGGCAGCTTTGTCAGCAAGGGGTGGCCAACACAGGACATTGCTTTAGTGAAATCGGATGGCACTGCATTACCCTGCCTCAAGGCTGAAATTCAGAAATTCCTTTGAACTCCTGTGCTGTAAGAAATACATATTAAGGTCATCAAGTATGTGAAGCCTTTGTTGGCAGGGCAGCCAGTTACCAGGGAGAGAAGTTCTCAAGTGTTTCAGACTGTGGAGGTAAATTGGGTACTGCAGGAGTAGGCATGGTGTACGTTGTCATTAAGAGTTGCAAGTGGTAGTGGTGGTGAAGCCTGGCGGGAGGCTTCCTTGTCACTGTGATGGTGATGCCTAGGACACTTGATACAACTCCCTTTTCCTTTTTTTCCAAAACAATTAATGTTTCTTTCATGCTGCTGCTCTTGTGAATGGTTTATGAGCTTCCTCTTCATATGAGTACTGTAGCCCTTTCTTTCCAAGCAAAATAAGAACAATTCAAGCCCTGTTCTCTGAGAAATCATCTCTACAAAACTCTGGGTTAATGTGAAACGTGAGCCCCTGGTTGGCTCCAGATGCTTTGTTTCTCACTGGGGCTCATGCAGTTTCTTTCCAGCCTCGCCTCTCAAGAAGACTTACTGCCTTTATTTTCACTAGTATATATAACCTTGATGATGACAAAATGACATTGTGTTGTTTCCCGATACCGAATCTGTGTACCTGGTGTTATTTAAATAGATCTTATGAAATCAATACTACCACAATGAGCACTCTTCTTCATGAACCACTGAAGTACTTGTAAGTTTTTCTATCTGGTTAATTTTTATCTCTTCTACAGCTCATTTTGCAAACAGTTTTAAGTGGTGTTCACAAACGTTTCACTACTGCTCCTCGATGGAACAAATTGTTAAGAAGATACAGTGGTGTATCTTCTACAGTGGTAGAGGGTGAGTGGGGACAAGGAAAAGATTCTTCCAGAGTTTGGCAAGAGTAATTTCAGTGAACATCAAGATGCAAAACCAGAAGTGAAGTGGGAATAGAGATGGGAATGGGAAATCCAAGACTGAATGCAGTGAGCAAATGTTTCCTGCCTGTGAACTTGGAGCAGTAGTTGCAGCAGCGAGGGAAACCAGAGTATCTGATTTTGCCTTCTTCTGTTCACCTGAGGTTAGTCTTTGTGTTGCTCTCTGTCTAAATTCCTGACTTATGGAGGCTTCCCTGTCTCAGAGCCACCCACCCTTGGAGCAGGCAGGCAGTGGTAGCTGCTCACTTCCATTTCCCTGTTCCTGTCTTCTACAATAGCCCCCCCCAGCCTCCTCACGCTTTCTTTCCTATTAAACAGCTTGAGAACTTTCTCTGTTTAACATCTACCTTGGTTAATTTTTTCCCTCAGTAAAAGGGCAATTCATATGACTTCTGTACATTGTTCAATTTCTCTGTAAGTATATCCATCCTTTCTCATTGTCCTGATTCACCTTGGTATCCCCTATCAATCTTTTGCCTCTTACCCTGTCACTCAGCTCCTCTGTACCTTGTAGACCTTCAGCGCTGTTGAGTCTCCTGCTGCTTTTAACTCTCCTTCCATTGGATATCTTGTAAGGGCAATTTGATTAATCTTCTTCCCATTTACAACTCCTTGCTCAGTATCCATTAAAAAGTCATGTAGCACTCGGAGTCACGAGGCAGGCCTGGTTTTGGCTTTTAAATTAATTTCTCTGCAGTAGGTTTGAGCTTTCTTTTTGATTCAAGATGATGGTAAAGCGTAAGACTATCAGGAGATACTGGTACAAGTGGAAAGTGAGGGAATAGGCAGAGTTGGAAGCATTGATAGCTACAGCACCAACAACATGACTTCACCAAATCTCTTTATAAACAGGCTGCAGTTCAGTTCTTAAAACTTAAAGGTGTGTGTGATTGAAGTGGCTATGTATAGCTATAAGTGGTAGCAACTCGTTGTGGTGTACCAGCTAGATATGGAAAAAAACCAAAAATATATTGGTGAAAAATAAATTTTCCTTTTTTTTTCCACAGGGGACAATACAGAAAAATGATAGCTTGAAAAAACTTTTCAAAAATTGCATTTATTTTTCTGAACACTGAATGTACTCTACCATAATTGAATGTTTCTGTGATAATGCTTGAAATATACCATTACTCAGACACATGCCCTGTGCCAGCCACATTACTTGTAAGCAATAAATCAGCTTATCTTCAAACAAATTAAATCTGACAGCTGGCCTTTCATCACTGCCTATCAAATGAACATGTCAGACTGTTCACCTCATTAACCTCCTGCTTAAGTCAAAATCCAGTCTGGGTTGCATATGAAGCGAGGTCACGGTAGCCTTTTAGCATCCATTCTTTAAGGAAGTTCCTAAGGGTTCTCCTGCTAGGAAGAAAGATTTGAAATCCCCTTCCCACTCAATTAAAATCCTTTTAACTCCATGGAGGAATCTGTGGGGCTGTCAGGATACATTGGTGATAGCAATAACAGGGGAATTCAAGCAAATGGCTTTGGAAAGGGGCGTTGTGTTTCTTGTCGTCGTCCACATACGCCCCCGTAACATTGTGATTTATGCTATTTAAATTAAAGTTGAAAATAAATTATTTTGGGAGTCAGCCTTTAAAAGCTGAACTCAGAATGACTTAAGTTGAGCTGGTTTAAGTTGTGGTACCTGTTACCTAGACACGGGGTGTTGCATGTGGATCGATTACCCCCTTTCTGTGTGCAAATGTGGATATGTGGGTGCATGGCTATAACTTCATCAGATGAGAAGCAGAACCCGAGAGAAGAAAGGAAAGTGTTTCTAAGGACTGGTTGTCTTATAAAGAGTTTTCAGCTGAACTCTGTTGCATGTGGGTCAAGCAGTATTGACTTTATTGTGGTCGGATTTGGACAATACACAGCATAGTCTTTTCCCAAACCATTTATAGACTAAACTGGAACACAGACTGATGAGATAAAGAAGTGGAGTATAAACAGAGCTGTCACGTCTTTTACTGTACAAGTAAGACTCACACAACTCACTCCTATTTCATACTTCCCTGCAGTCCTCTGCACTGTGTTGTTGCTTTTCTTTGGACCTTTTGCTTTCACTTGACCCAACCTTCGTCACAGGCATAAGATATAATATGTGAGAAGATACCTGTCCTACAGGTAGGTCTGAAGAACAAAAACATGCTGAATTTCAGCAGGCAGAGGGTGGAATGCAATAAAACATTGCTTTTATTCCTGGCAGGAGCCCTGTGTTTGCACAATAAAACTTAATTGGTCCAAAAATAGAGGTAAGCAGGAATTAAAAAAGTGAAATCCACAACAACCCTGCAATTATATGACCTTTGGCAAGGCTGGCTCCCTATCCAGCACTTCAAAAATTTGAAGTTATTTGAAAATTCAGCTCATAACTAGACAGGCTCAAGTTATTTTATTTTGGTTGTGATGGTGTCATTTCTTGTACATGAGATATCCAATAGGAATTGCCCATAAGATCTCTCACCTCCTCCAAGTTTAGATTTCTTTTCAAGGTTCATTTTTGTGGAGCTCTACATGTCAGCCAAGAAACGATGATCTGAGTTACATTCAGATGTTTGGAGTAATAGTTGGATAAGTAAGGGAGCATCGTGGAAAGAAGAGGTCTGCTTAGCCTGTAATGAATGCAAAGCTGAGAAACAGATGGTGGGAATAAGATCAGATTTGTAATGAAGTCCCAGAAGGTTCTGTGCTAAGACTTGTCCTGTTCATCATGCTCATAAATATCTGGGAAGAGGGATCAGTGTTGGGTTGACAAAGTGTTTCCTGTCAGGAAAGTCAGTGCTAAAGCTGGTGGCCAAGACTTACACAGGTATTCCATGTTATTAAATAACTGGCAAGAAAGAAAGCACAAATGTAACTTCCTGTCAACAAAGTGATGCTCCTAACTAGGTGTTAAATCATTTCTAAATCATCTGTTTCTGTTAATGCAGTGAGTTTAGCTGATGTGACAGATGGACACATAACTTTCATTCCGACCTAGCACATCTGAAGATGGGGTTTGGTTCCTTCTTAGTTCCCATCTCAAGTTTTAATTAAAATGCTTATGACTGTAATACATGGGTCTTGTGTGATGCTGATGATTTAAGCTGAAGACTTCAAGTCCTGAAAGTTACAGTTCTATGTATGAGCAACTGTGTGTGGGAGGGTTAAAAGTACATTTTCTATTTACGGATAAGGCCAGAAATTGTGTTTGAATGTAAAGCTACTTTCTCTCAGAGGCTGGACTCTTGCCCTACAGTTATCAGTTTACATAGTTAGCAAAATCAAGTAAGTTTGGACTAATTCTTCAGTGATGATACTCAGTCTCTCAGAGACATTAGTATCTTATTAGCTTCACATGGCATTAGAAACATGGTTTTTAATTGAGGTTGGGTATTCTGAGGGAAAAAGAACAGTTCCTGCTGTTCCTACATGGTTGAAGGCATGCTGGCTTAGGGGATGCTGCTGTCGTTTACGTACTCGATGTGGCACAGAGCAATGATTCGAAGCCCTTGGCTCTATTCTTTCCTTTTCTTTTGAAGAGGAGTTGTAAAAGGGGAAGATGCAATGGTATTTGACATATCCAGGGAACAGACTCCAAGTGTAGAAACAGACTCTGGCTTTACAAACTATGCCACGTGTATCGTGTTTATTATAGCCTTCTTAAGAGATGTAATAAATATTTTCTAAAACTTCTTGTACTAAATCTGTGTTTTACTAGGAAAAAATACCTTGTGTAAAGAAGGAAGAACTTGCTGCATCCCCTCCTTTTTATATCCAAAAAGTTTGTATTGCCAAGAAGGATTAAGAATGTGTTGCCAATTTGTTTTTGACACCTCACGTCTGCTCTCCACATGGAAGCTGAAGGCCAACAAACATAAAGGTGGTCTTTGTTACAGATAACATCACCTTTACAGATGAGGTGATGAAAAGCCCACAGCAGAGTGATTCAGAGGTAGACTTTTCTCTGCACAACATGATCAGGAGTATCTAGAGATCGTATCTAATGACTCAGAAAAGCACCTAAGTCTGTAGATTATTTTCATCAATACAAGAAGATACTGAACAGAACAAGTTTCTGTCTAGGCTTTGGGTTTCTGTGACTTTGCAAGCACTCTTATCTGTGCTGGTTTAAAGATATACTATAAATACATTAGGTTTTGGCAGCATAAGATGGAGAAGGGTATTTGTTCTCCCAGAAGTGGGGAATTGTATTCATTTTTTGTGTGTGTGCTATAGTGTTGTGGTAGAAAAATATCTGAAAGGTTTCCCAAGAGGTCAGTGGCCTGTTGAGTCAGCCTTCCTTTTCCAAGGCAGGACCAACTCTTGGCATATGTTTGTCTAAAGCTTCAGCTGCCTAGAGATTCTGGAACTTCACCATGGAATCTTTTCCATTATTTTACTGTTCTTGCTGTCAAAAAGTTTTTCTTAAAGATTAACCTAAATCTTCCTTGCTTATAATTTCTTCCAGTTCTAGCAACATATCCTTTTCCCATGCAGTAGTCCTTTCTATATAGAAATGCTTCTGACCAAGCAATTTTTTTCCTCCAGATGAAACAACTCTAGTTTGCTCAATTTTTTTCCATACGTCACATTTTATACATTTTTTTTTTTAATTTGTCTTTCTTGGACTCTGTGGCATCTCCTGTCACTGGAACTGTGTTGTCCATAATATTAAATTGTTAGGATGCTCCTTGGAATGGTTTTTGGTCTGAGCTAACTAGCACACTCCTGCATTAGGGAAATGTTTGATTTACTCATACAGATGTCCTCTGATGGTCCAGAGTAGCACTGCAGAATGATTAGAAATCTATAAAACATGATTTGCAAGGCACATCTTACATATTATGCCTACCCATGGCTCTTGCAAATCTTATCAGCAATGACTTTATTATATTTATTGTGGGGTCACTGACCGAAAAAAAATAGTTAAACATCGTCTAGCCCAGTGCCAGTCCCTGTGGATCCCTGCTGGAAATGCTGCCTTTTCAAGGTGATTTCTCAGTTGCAGCTACTGATTGAGAACTGTTATTCAACCACCTTAAACCAGTTATCATGTGCTTTATTGATACTGAATGCTGCTAATTTTTGAATCAGAATATCATGCAATAACAACTCAGATGTCTCATCTAAGTTTGTCTGCTGCATCTATGTAGAGTTACCTGTATCAACCAAACTGTTATTTTGTCAGAGAATAAAACCAACTTTATTTGACAGGATAGATTTTTCCACAGAATTGCATTGACCAACACTAATGATATTCCTGTCCTCTAATTCTTTATTTCTCAAATGTATTATATTTATCAGGACTGGTGTCAGGCTAAGTAGAGCATATCTGCCAGTGTTATCTGAAATGGCCTTTGTTTTTTTTATTGGTACCCTTGCAGTCTTTAAAAGATTCTGTAGCAGCCAAAGATTTATATATTGAGATAGACTATTTTTCAGCTAATCTCTTCTAGACTTTTGGATGATACTTACCCAGCTCTTCTGATTTAAAAGGTTTGTTTTTGTAGTAGATATTTTCCAATACTCTTTTCTATTATCAAGAGACTGGAACACACTCTATCATGACTTGGGGCAGTAACTTTTCTGCCACTTCAAAAATGCAGGGTAGGCAAACCTTTTCTGCATGTTTATTGACAACTTTGCCATCCTGATCCATAGAGAACTGATGCTACTACTTTTGTTCAATTTTCTTGAACATTTTCAGTATCCTGAGTCCTTGGAGGTGAGAATTATCTTTCTCTTATGTCTTTACTAGTTTTCTGTCCTTTTACAGCTTTTACCATGCTACTGTTTATTCCTGTCTTTTCAATTAATGTGATTTGATATAAGGATACCTTAAATTCCTTTTGTTTAACCACCAAACCAAGAAAGGCTTTTAGCCCATGTTACCTTGCTGAGCCAAGCCGTGCGTTTTGGACAACTGAAAAAAAATATAGTTGTAATCCATTTTTCCAATCTGTTATTCCCATAGTTATGAAATAAACATGTAGCCACTCAAAGCTGGGGAGCATCTTCTTCTGGAGCTGCAAGTGCGTGCTCACACGTCCTGTTCAGACTCGTTTCTGTTCTCCAGTAATTTTCAGACTGTAGTTATTACTTCAGAGGTAATGTGCTTACATTGTCAATTTACTGTTCTTTATCCAGAAGGCAAATTTAGTATGCAGTAAGTTAAGTTTTGGGTTTTTTTTTTACTGGAAGATTATTGTGTAGAATGTTTTAAAAACAGATGCAGTGAAATGCTGCTTTTGGGTTTGTGAAAAGTCAGGCACACATTTCCTGTTTTGAAGTGCGTGAAAGTGAAAGCTCGGTCACTGTGCGGTGGTGGAAAAGAGTATTGTTCATTCTAGCGGAAAGGAAGAAGGAGGAAATGGCAATTGAGATAAAGTTGGACTCTGTAGTGATCTCTGGAGAATAAGTGTTTGGGTGGCTGGCAAGGCAGACAGGCAGAGGGGCAAATGAGGTTGAGCTGCACTAAAATGTCAGATGTACCTGGAGAGGTCTTGCATCAGAATGGCACTTTTTGGCATTTCAGCGGGTCTTCTAGAAGAAATATTGCAGAGGGGGGAAAATGAGGACGCAAATGCCTTTCAATAATACTCTGTTGCCTGCAATTATGGTTTTCATACTTTTTTTTTTTTTTTTGTCTGCCTTTCTGTATGGAAGTGGCATTTAAATAAATTCAGTAGAGTTGATCAGAAGCTACAGTTAGGGATGCAATTAGCTACTTAGTAAAACTGAAGTTCTAGCTTACCTGTGCTTGGAAATGTTTGTTGCATTGGAAAAGAGCGTAGACCTCAGAACTGGAATATGTCACAAAGGCAGTGAAGAACGATGAGTGTGAAGAAAACTGGCTAAACCTCTTCTAGTGTATAGATAATTGAGGCCCTCCCCACAGACTTCTGCTTCTTAAAAGTAGCACAGATACATAGGGAGTTCCTGTTGCCTGTACATAAAATAGGGTTCTTGTGTGTGAAAGCAATCCCACCTGTAACAGCTACATGTCTTCTCACCAAGCCATTTACTGGCAGGATGACGGTGTGGAAAATCATGACTCTTGTTTCCCCTGAGATGCTTGGATGAGATTGTTGTCTTGGAAAGTAGGAATTTTATGGCACTGTTTCGCAAGTCAGCCATTTGAAAGCTAGCAGATGAGCTCTCTAGTCCTCCAAAGGCCTGTGAAGGTGAGGAAGGAAGGTGTCATCCTCGGGAGCTGGAAGGGCACAACACAGCCTTCTGCTGGCGGACCCCCTGTCCCATGGGCCAGTCCTCAGTGCTGCTCTGTGCTTCTTTCCACGTGAACTGTAACGGGATGTGACTGTCCTTCACGGGCACCGACTCGGCACCTTTTAAGAACTGTGGGAGGGCAGAGAATTGCTAACATTTCAGTAGTTCAGCATGCCCTCACACAGCAAAGCAGTGTGTATTCTGCTGGAATGGTGGCTCACTGATAGCTACTGAAAATCCGCTGGTGCTCCCTGCCTCTTTCAGACTTGCAGTAGTCATGGGGTAGACTAAAGTCAGCAAGTTTAGATGTTTTTCCCATGTACATAATGATGTGTAGGAGAGGTCATCTGGCTTTGTCCTCCATATGCTGCTTTATGAATAGTATTGTGGTCATAGGGAAAAAACAACTGTTCATGATCAGCACAATCCACCCAAATGCAACTGCCTCCACTCTCATCCACAGTTGTACCGCTGCATGAAGTTTAAAATTGACACAAGGATTCAATTTTGCTCCAGTTTCTTCTAAAGGGTACCTTTGGAAGATACTTTGACATGCATGTGAGAGCCTCAGCATTTGTCTGCACTGCTGTGACAAGAGCACACAGTAGAGATTTCCATGCTAGTTTTAAATCGGTGACGAGTGGCGTTCCT
>NW_010228581.1:0-15039 GCF_000690775.1 Eurypyga helias
CAGCTCCACGGGGAAAGATTTAAGGCTTCCCATTCTGGATCCGGATGTCTGCAAGCGGAATGGCCCAAGAATCCTGAGTTAATTTCTGCTGCAAAGAACCAGGTAGCACTTGTAGCGATAACCTGACGTTGCTTTTACAAGGAGCGTTGTGCAGGTGAACTCGTCAGATCCACCACGAGCACGTGAACCGAGGAGATGATGAGAGCGTTTTGCAACCCTAACTACAGGAATTGCCGTTCAAGGGTATGAAGATGAAACTAATCTCATGCGGCATGTGGCAGAACAGGGTCACAGAGAAATACATGACTTTTTAATTAAACAGAGGAAGAGTAAGAATAAAGAGCATGTCCCTTTGAAAAGCTGAACAAACACAGCCATCGCCTACAGTAAATAAAAGCATATTTAAAGAAATAACTTTCTTCACACAGAAATACTACAGTACTGATTTTCCTTTTTAATTCCAGCTTTGCTTTCTCAGCAGTTCTTTTGCTGAGGACTCATACGCCCCTGCTTAAAGGCAGCACAGCAGCTGGCCACGGAGGATGCCTGCTTACCTCCCACCAGAGCCACTCAGGGACCCTGGGTCAGGCGAGGGGCTTAGTCAACCAGTTACCTGTGTAAAGTCCTTTCCCTCGACCACAGCACATGTGTTATTAGAAAGATCCAAAGACTGAAACAGGCTGTTTGTTAAAGAGCTCAGCGTATTATTAACTACAAATGAAAGGTAAGACTTTCAAAAGTACCAGCACAGGACTGAAATTGCCTTCTTTAGAGCCAAGGGGAGCTTACCCTTGACCCTGACAAAAGGAGGGTTGGGTGAGCTTGGGTTAACTGTGAGTCTTTCTGAAAATCCCAGGCAAGGTGGTGAAACACTAAGAAGGTTGCCAGAAGAAGTGGTGCGTTAATGGCAATTTATTCCCCTTGACCCAATGCATTAATGCTTATTTCCTGCACACGCAAACTGTATAGTATAAATCAAATTGGCTACTTCTCTAAATGTAGATGGGAAGAAACACCAAAGCTTCACGCCAGTTTGCACACTTACAAGTCCTTGCCAATACATCAATATACATGGGAACACATAGCCATTCTCAGACAAAGCAAGAACAGGAAGAGAACTTAAAAAGCAAATCTGACCGTATACTGCAACAACGGTCCAACGGCTAAAAGCAGCAACAAGACTGGTTTTCTGTTTACACAGACAATTGCCAAATAGATAAAAATTGGCTTTAAAATACAAAACCATAAATCTTCAAACGAGACAAACTGCAGCTGCATCACTCTGAGATAACAACAAGTGATACTTGGGTGCTCTAGTTCTCATTCATATAAACATATATATGACCATAAACAAATCTGGAAGGAAAGCTTAGTGGCATATGGCAGTGCAGGGAGGGCTTCAAGATAAAACAACCACGCATAATTAACTGTATCCTAGAGGATCTTCCTGACCTTTGCCATACAAGTGACATTTCCCAGTGAGAAGGGAGTCACATCACTGCTGATATTCTCAGGTGACAGGCAAAAGGAGTGCAGAGCCAGAACTGGTAATAGCTTTCCAGCTGCAGAATTTTATTTTCTTTGAAGGCTGAGACACACTGGCGTGTCAGCACAGGGAAGACAGCATAGCACCCATTCCTTCACCACAGAGAACGTTTCAGTCATCAGTGGCAAGACCTTTGTCCTGCTCTGGCCAACCGGAATCTGGCCTCTGACTTCACTGAGTCCGACTTTCACTGTGAGACGGTAGTTAACATCTTTACTGACGCTGGACGGCTCTGCAGCCTCCACGGCACATGCAAGCTAAGGTGGGTGTGTTTGCTGCTTGGTTGTTTTGGATTTTTTTCAAAAACCACATTCATAAACTTAATTTATGAAAGACAATAGATTTTCCCCATGCAATGGGAATACAAAAATTAAACATTTTCAGATGGAGCTCCAAGGCAATTCTGGAGGTGTTAAAAGAAGAGCTGGCCAGCTCTGAAGGAAAATATTAATGAAGAAAAAATTCATTAAAAGAAGTCTACAAAGACTTAAGCAGGAAGTTCTCTCAGTTACTCTGGAACACATATTAGTGTATATCTATGGGCCATAACAGCCATTAATTAATATCAACAGAATGCCTATACTGATGGCATAATGCAAAAGTCACTGTTGCATCTTGCTGTTTCATGTTTACAAGTGGATTTATCAAGCTTCTGAATCGGATCCTTATAAGCATGTTTCCAGTCTGCTCTAGAAAACAATTATTATTGTCTGTACAAAGCTTTTTTAATGGTTCCCTCACCACATCCTGAGACAAGACCAACAGCTGGAACTGGCAACAATTAACAAAAGATCTCAAGGATCATAGAGGGCTGTAACTCTGCATGTTTTTGGAAATACAAGACACGGGCATGATTTTATCATACTGTGATGCAAGTTGAGAAGGAAAATGGAGAGATAATTAAAATATTTTGTCCAATGGAAAACTACAGGTAATGAACTCTGTAAGCCATTTAGAATGGGCATACCCCAAGCTGAGAAACAATACTATAAGCTCTGGGAAAGAGAGATACTTAAATAATCAAAGAAAAAAATGCATTTATTTGCATGCAGCAACATCCCTAATATGATGCACATCTACAAGTATATCTGTGTATGAACACAGAATTTTGGGAAGAAAGAATTCCAAGACTGCAGGTGTTTATGGACAAAACCACATCATCCAGAATTTTATCCAAAACCACTGGCCAGAAAAGACTGTGTCTATATTAGCATGAGGTACAGAGCAATAGGAGAGGACCTATAGACCAATACAGATCATGCTGAGGACGTGGCGGTCAAACAACTGGGAGGTTTCTAACTGGCTCTACTCTGGTCCTATGGACTCTTGAAGGAGCACATCTTCCTGTTTACATTCACCTGAAAGAAATCTAATTCAAACAATCCAATTCACTTAAAAAACACATTCCTAATCTGAACTAGAAATCATGCATACACATCCAAAGGGTCCTATGTCAGTACCAGTTATATTTGGATTAAAATCCCCCATACTGAGCGCACGGAGTGTGATGCCAAGCTTACAGAATCACAGAAAAATTTAGGTTGGGAGGGACCTTAGGAGGTCATCTAGTTCAACCTCCAGCTCAAAGCAAGGCCAATTTCAAAGTCTCATCAGGCTGCTCAGGGTCTTCTACTGTTGAGGGTTGACTGTCTCCAAGGTTGGAAATTCCACAGCCTCTTTGGGCAACCCTACTTGGGCTGCAATTTCTGGTGGCCAGTGTTTAACCGGTCCTGTGATATTTTTTTCCATTTATCCAAACAGAATTTCTCTTGCTACAGCTTGTGGCTGCCACTTCTTTTCCTTTGGCTGCACTCCACCTTTTCCGCATCTACTTTGCCTTCTCTTCTCCGAGAACAAACTCAGTTGTCTCAGCCTTTCCCTGTTCCTTGTCTTAAGCTAACCACTTCAGTGGTGCTCCACAGGACTCGCTAGTTTGTCAACCCCTCTCTTGTACTGGTGGCATAAAGCTATACCCATTAGTTTAAATACAGTCTCCCAGTACTAAGTACAGGGGAATAATTCCTCAGCCTGCTGGCTGTGATCTTATTGATGCAGTCCTGTGTGTGGTTAGTCTTCATCATAATACTACCTGTCTATCAAGACATCTGGCTTCTTTTCTGCAGAGTTGCAACTGGCCAGACAGTGCCCAGTATCTGTTATTTTGAGGGAATTTTGTATCCCAGGTGCAGGACTTTACACTTTCTTCTGCTAAACATCATGAGGTTCTTACTAGCCCACTCATCCAGCTTGCTGGAATGCCTCTGAGAGCCAGTCCTGCTCTCCTGTGTCAAATGACCCCCAAGGCCCAGAGTCATCCTGCCTTCCTGCTTCAGACACAGTTCAGCCGACCCCAGAAAACAAACTGACAAGTGTGCAAACAAAGTCAATTCACCTACAAACTTCCAGAAGGTAGAGTCTCTCCCATCACGCAGGTCACTGACAAAGAGGTTAAACAGAACTAGTCCCACTGTCAGCTCTGAGGAATATGACCTGTAACTGGAGACTAACTAGTCTCCAGTTAGATGGGTATTGAATCACCGACCACCATCCCTGGAGCCTGGTGGTCCGGCCTTTTACTCGCCCACTGTGCAGTCCACCCATTCAGTCCGTACCTTCCCAGCTAGCCACGAGAACGCTATGAGACTGTGCTGATAGCCTTGCTGAAGTCAATGAAATGAAATCTACTGCTGTCATCCACAGAGGCAGTCATTCTATTACAGAAAGCAGGAATCAAGTTGGTCAAGCTTGATTTACCTGTGGGAAAGCCAAGCTGGTTGTTCCCAGTCATGTTAGTGTGCATTTGGCTTACCACAGCCTACCAAACATGACAGAAAAGAGCCTCTCAGAGACACAGGCTGGCTCCCTCAACACTCTCAGACACATCCCATCTGGCTCCATGGATCTGTGTCTATCCACCCTACTCTGGTAGCTCCTAACTAATTCTCTACTACTATAAACAGCAGCCCCCTCATCCAAATTCCACTATTAGGCACAGAAGGCAGGGCCAACTGACAGCAGGCTTTGCATATGAAGATCCAGCCTTTTCCTTTTCCTTGCCCTTCATCCGTGGTTACCTTAGTCTTCCTTCTGCTGCCAGTGTACCTGTAGAAGCCCACCTTCTTAGCCTTCACATCTTTGAGTGGTTTCAAATTCAGATGAGCTTTTCCCTTCATAACTCTACCCCTAAAAGACCACAGAATGCTTTTATATTGCTCCTGGGTAGCCTGTCCTCATTTGCACCTCCCAGACAATTGCTTTCTGAATTTGAGCTCAGCTGGGAGTTCCCCTTTCCACTCAGCTGGCCTCGTGCCATGCCTGCTGCTTTTCCTCTACACAGAAACCAACCATTCTTGTGCTTTGAAGGGGTTTTCCTTGATGATCAGTCAGGTCTCCTGGGTGCTTTTGTCCTTCAGAACTGTCTCCTACAGTGTCCCATCAACCGGTTTCATGAACAGGCTAAAGTCCAGGACCTTTACTCTGCTACTTGCTTTCCTCTCTCAGTATCTTAAACTTGAGCACTGCATGATAACTGCAGCCAAGACTGACCTTAAGAACACATCCCTAAACAGTTATTCCTTGCTTGTGAGTAGAAAGGCCAGTAGAACACCTCCCTTAGTCTACTAGTAATCTAAGACATTCATCAAGATATTGTCCCTTCTGCATTCCGAAAGTCTCTTGGATCACTGAACTGTGTTACATCCCCAGTAAACACCGGGGTTGTTGGAGTTTACCTGAGAATCAGAGCATGCAATAAAAGCACTCTTTTAAGAAGGCTTCATGGGATCATAGGGAAATTTGGGATGGAAGAGACCTCAGGAGGTGGTCCATCCAACCTCCTGTTCAAAGCAGGGTCAGCCCTGAGACCAGACCATGTTGCTCAGTATTCTATGGAGGCAGGTCTCGAAAACCCCCAAGGATAAAGACTACTTAACCAATCTGGGTCCCTGTCCCACTTCTCAACTCCCCTTATGATGAAGAACTCTCCTTACAGCCTGTCAGAACCTCCGATTTCAACTAACATCTCTCCTCTTTCCACCACACACTGCTCTGTAGAGCCTATCCCTGTCTTCTCTTGATATCCTCTTTGTAGGTATCGGAAAGCTGCTATCTCCCCTTCTCCAGGCTCTACCCCCTTTTGCTCCGGAAGCCCCCGGTGCCACCACAACGTCTGACTTCCCTCCTGATCCTAACCCATAAGCTCTTGGACAGCCTGCCGACCAGACGACAGCAAAGCCCTGAGCATTCAAGACACTGCAATGGCACCCTTGTCTAAGAACCTGAGGCTGTGCGCTACAGCACTGCAGCTGTGCGAGCTATCCCACAGTGCCTCTGCAAATCCAGTAACACCACAGTGCTGCCACTGTGCGGACTCCCACTCCCTCCCAGCACGCCCCCTGGTAAAGATGCTTTTGCCCCACACTGTCAAGTTCATCCCACCTGTTCCCAGCAGACCCCATTCCCTGAAAAGGGTCTCATGGTCAGAGTCCAAAGTGCTGCCCTGACAGCAGGTGCACAGACAGGTGTGAATATGCAGGAATCATCCATCCCTGCCCAGGTTTTTCCCCTTGAGTGGCAGGATGGAGAACACTGCCTGGGCTCCATCCCTTCACATGGGATCACTAAGCCCCGTAGTCATCGCTAATCTGCTGAGGTATTGATAGTGCCCACACGAGACAGTAGCAAAGACTGATGACTGGCCAGGCCTTGGCAACCTCTCTTATGTCCTGGATCCAGTCCCCAGGGAAGCAGCAAACTTTGGAAGTCATCAGGTCTGCTCAGCAGATGGATGTCTCCACTCCCAACACCAGGGAGTCTTCAAACCCAATTGCCCATCACTTCCTCTTAGTGGCACAGGTTATGAGTAGTTTATCAGGCACAGTTGGCCCAAACACCTCTCTTGCCAGAACTCACTCCTCCTTTCCTGTTTCCAGGGATTATATGTTTTTATTAAATCTGTATCACTATTAGCCTCACATATTTGTGTTACTGAGGATGACACCAAGTGTGGTTGTATCTTTCCATTACCTTAGCTGAGAGAAACTGAGACTGGGCAGGAAACACGACAGTTCTTAACAGTGATGCCTAAGACTCAGGCTTCCCAAAGTGAAAAACATAGATGTAAGCACCATAAAAACAGCTGCGTATTAACACAGCAAAAAAGCAACCAAGCAAATATTCCTTAGACTGTAAAAAGAAAAATATTAAAAAAAAAAAAATCTTACATTCATACACACCTTAAAACCAAAATACACACAGAACGCTCTGTAGGACCGGGGAAGTTGATTACTTGTCCATGTCATGATGCATGCTGTTAATATTGAGTGTGCGCACAAACCTTTAATGCCAGACTTCACAGATCTCGCTGCGGTCAGGACCAAAGCCAAAGCCGTAAATGTAACACCCGATTTTCAGGGGAGATGGGAATGTGGAAAAGAGTTTGGGAAATTCTCCTACGAGGATGCCTTTGAATCTCTCCAAAGAAGCAGAGAATATTTTCTATAGCCTCCAGGCATTGGGATGTGGCACAAGGGCATTCCTTCATCTCCAGGTCAACCCAGTGTGGCCAAGGCTGCTAAGCCCATCCCTTTCCTTCAGACATACATGGGAGGAAACTCCCTCTTCTGCCACTGGACTATACAAGAGAGGGGAGGGAAAGAGGAGAAAGAAAAAAAACCAACCGTCTTCTGTCCACCATTTTAGGGAGAGAAAGGGAATTCTTCAGCTGCTATCTCATCTGACATCCAAATGGAAAAGGCAGGAGACCAGGCTGTTTCCTCACTGCATTAGACGTGAGAGGAAGCAGGACAGGAAGAGGGCAGGAAGCAGCCAACAGAAGGTAAGAAGAGATGCTAAACTTCCCCATGCCCTAATGCTGTTGCATTTGACTCTGAATTACTAGAAACGTATAACCCAGCTGTGGGAAAAGGACTTTGGGGAAGCTGGGGGGGAGGGAAGGATGGCTTCCTCAGCAGAAGTACATGTTTTGCTTTGTTTCATATTTGCATGCTTCATCCAAAGCGTTACACAACACGAAGCTTTATATAGCTATAGGAGAACACACGCTCTCCACGCATCCAGGGAAAAACCCCAACCACACCAAAATCTGTTCAAACCAGAAAACCTCACCCAGGTCTAACAGGACCCTAATGCAGACCGCTGACTGGGTACCACGACCCAAAATCATGCCTTAGAAAAATATTCCTTGCTTAGTTGTGAGAGAACAGCTTTTTCAAGACGATTCTGTGTAACTCCGTGCCCCAAATTCACTGACATTTGCCAGACAGCAACGGCTGCTGCAGGATTCCTTTGGCAAACGCTGTATCTCAGACTTTTCTCTTTCTCAATATGCTGTGATTTCCTGTGGAATGGAGAAATCGTCTACGCTAGATGCAGTACTAACGCTTTTAGAAGTAAATAATTTTATAGCAACATATAGTGTAAAGAGAAATGTAATACTTGGGCAGAGAAACTCCTGAGCGGAAGGAGATCAGAAAAACATTCTGATAAACAAACGCTGTATTTTTTATTCAGTGCAAAAAATATTGGGTAACAGTTTGCTGTTCCTAGAAAGAATGGAATTCTGTTGCCAACAGCTGTAGTTTTTCATAGGAATTATAATACTATATTGAAGATTTATGTTCCTGACAAAGGCATAAAGTTATCCAAACTAGGGCAGAAAAACCAGAATAGTCTTTTCCCAACGAAACAGACCCACATTATTTCTGTTAACTCTTACTACGGCAGAAGTTTCGATCTCCAAAACCAGGAACTCATGCTGTTTCTAATGATTCAATCTCGCAGTGGCACTCTGCGCGGGGTGAACTGTTTTATCGCAGGTTCGTGCATGAGCAAGAAACGCCCCCTAACATCTTGAAATCAGTTAAGGTCATAAATACTTACCTCCAAAAGCTTGTGACTTTAGATTTTCTTCTTGAGATTTTGGGGCTTTACAATGATGCTTTCCCTGCCTTAAGAAAAGGTTTCCCCATAGCTGTGGCCATCTGACAGATCCATAGGAGAGAGGAAAAAGGTGAGGCTAGGCAGAGGGCTGTCCTGTGCATGGAGTGAACAGCGAGGGGAAGGAATCTTGGGTCTCTTTGCTGCAATTACACAGATGCAAGTGGCCCTGCGTGCCTGCACATCACTCTCCTGATTCCTATGAAAAAACTATTCCTCGTGCTCTGCAGGATTAGGGTCTTCTGTGTTCCTTTGAACTACTGCAGATAACAGTACACCCAACTGTTATTTTTGTCAACTGACGTCCAGCAATAAAACTCAGGATATCACAGGTTTTAAAGTTCATTTATTTGCCAGCAGCCGAACAGCACACTCTGGGTTGAAACCTGGGCCAATTTACAGTTACACTCCATGCTGCTCCATGAACATTACACCGAGTTACACAACTTGGGAATCGATAAATCCATTGCCTCGGAAGAATCTGCCCAAAGGCTCCTGATGAGTCAGTGGCAGTGTCTTGATTTTGGCTTCCATTTTGTAGCTGCTCGGTCCACCAGATCGTATTGACACTGTATCACCAAAAATGTTTTTATTTCTGCCCTTCTGAAATCGCCGTTTGTTTGGTTCGGTTGGTTTGTTTTTCTGTTTGGGGTTTTTTACTAGGGCAAGAAAATAAATTAAAAGCTTCTTAACAATTACAGATGTGATTTTTTTTTTTTAATCTGGGAACCAACAAACTATTTTTCAGCTGTAGCCAAGATAGAAAAGCCTGATCTCTTTAAACAAAATGCAAAATAATCCAAAGGCCTACACAGAAAAATCACTGTGCACGTGCCACAGTTTTTAAGTTCAGCTCGAGAAAACCTAATAGTCTACTGTTACTGACTTTAAAAATCCTACCTGTAGTCAGAAAGAAGTGCAAGACTCTAAAATAAAACCTTCCTTCAAAGAACAACTTGCCACCAGTCCTTAGTCCTGCTAAAGATTTGCAAAAGGTGAGGCTATTTTGCTTGAGTAAACAGAATTTTAACTGAGCCTAAACAAGTGAACAGCAGGCAGGCGATTTCCATAGGTATGCATGATTCAAAGGGAAAAACAGCTTTTAAATTCTGGTGCCATAAAATCAACTTCATTTTTAAAAGTTTTAGGCTCTAAAAAAGGCAACGTGTATGCAGCTGACTTTATTCCCTGCAAATGGATTCTTTAAGAGAAATTGCCACTGACAAACCATCATTTATAAGAACCGTTTCCAATAAGGCAGAAGTTATCTAGCATGGCACTAAGGAATACATTTAATTTTAAGTATGCCTATAGTTTTATGAGAGCCAATGGCTTTTTCCATGCTTAAGGCCAAGCATAGCCTCAAATGCTTTGCCGAGACAAAAGCTTACAAGTGTGTTGTTTAGAAGGCGAAGTGAGGCTTTTTACCCCAAACCACATTTCCTCGCATGTAATCAGCACTGATGATGCTGCAACGGTTTCCAATTCATTCCAGGGTATGCTCAGCATTTATTAGGGCACAGATGGTGCTCTCTTTCTTTGGCTTCTAAAGAACATGCCTAAATATTAAAACAAACTTGGCTATCTGCCTCTTATCCTGTTCTTACACTCTGTATTGCCACAGTAAAAATAACAGTAACCTTTGATCTAACCTGGAAGTCTTTTCTAACTCACACAAAAAATTTGGCAATAGCATTATCAAATACAGTCAGCCCACTCGAAACCAGAGAACCTGATATGCATAAATCCAGCACGTTAGTCACAAGCGATTAGGCACGGGAACCAGCCAGCCACAAAACAAGCCAAAGAACAAAAATCGGAAACAATTTTTCTAGTAAGGACCTACTCCATCCTGACTGTACTCGAGGGTTGTGTGTGCCTTTCTGGAACTGTAAAGTTCCAGAAATACAACAGCTTAACCAGCAATTAGCAAACAAATGGGCTGATTTGTAAGGCAAACAAAGAGCATTAGCATGACAGGATTTATCATAACAGCGGCAAAGTCTTTTCCAACGCGCTCAGTGCTGCACGTTCACACTGTGCCGAGAACTCGCAGTGTTTTGCCCTATGGGCAGCACAGGCCATTTATTTCCCAAACTCCCATTTTCGAGCAAGCATAAAGCAACCTCCCCAAGAGACCCAAAAGGAAGGCAGGCTGTCACGATATTCCATTAAAAAGGTCCTAAGGTAAGATAACGTCAGATTTGTCCAGCAGATCCTGACAAAACGTTCTTGAACGTGCAGCTAACCGGGATGCAGAAGCGCTTGATGGTCAACAGGTCCGAAACACCCATCTTCACAGGCTTTCAGTCTCAGGCAAAGCACACTGACACTGGAAAAATCACACGTCACGTGCATCAAAACCCATCGGGCCAAACTCAAACGGAGCTGGGGGTGGGAGGCTTGGGGAAAGGTTAATGGGACAGCTTGGAAACAATGTTCCCCGGTGAAGACTATCTTGCTGTTAACACGAGATGAACAGGCAATGCGTGCTGCCAGAATCTAGGGCAAGAAACGTGTTTTAAGCAGGCCTCTCGACTCCAAAACCGCTCAACAATGCACGCACAGATTGGTAAAGAAATCACTTCTGAGCAAACACCAAGTCTGGAAAACTAGTTTTAAAAGTGTATTTAAATGTGAGAAAGCCAGAGATTTCACTAAATAAGATTATGTGACACCCAGTAAATCGGTTGGCTCCTACATTTGTTTTAAATGAAGCAGTGGCTAGTAATTTTGGAAGTAACAATCCTAGATATTTGCACTCCAGATAACAAAATCATTCTAAATTAGAATATGGTACTAAATCAAAATTACATTAAAATCCTCATAAAAGGAAGTAAATAAAAACTCTGACAAAACAAACAATCCAGAAACAAACCACGGTAAAACATACATAAACCAAACCATAATCGGGTATGGATGGTGAAGAGGCTGTTCTGCAGCCAGTCAAAACTAGTTCTTATAGTCCATTCCCACTGAGGTAATGGAGCCTGGGTCCTCCTACATCCCAGCCCCTCCCAAGGCAGCCTCTCCTTCTGTCTCCCTATCTCCTGAAACTCAGCCCTGCTCACTCCCCAAACTCTGCCAAACTTCCTGGTGTGTGGCCAGCTTCAGGAAATTAGAGGCTGTTCCCTTTTGTTGGTATCACGCTCCATAGCTACACGGCGCATAACTTGAAATGACTGGTACCTTCAAGACTTTCAAATTTAGAGACTGAGAACAAGCTTCGGAGTATCAGCGACAACAATCCCGGCCTTACCTGCAGGATCTTGTGCTGTCATTTCCTTACGCTTCGCCACCAGCTTCTCTTTAACCCACGGGAACTCCTGTAAGGAATCCAAGAACGCATCAAAAGCCTTGGGTCCTCTGGTGGGGAGAATATCAAGGAGCATCATGGTTTTCCTCTGGCTGGTGGTTTGGGCTTTTATTTCTTGAATGTGACTGTCCGTGAGAATCCCTTCTTGGTAGAGATACTGGATAACAACTCCATCCACCAGCACCTCTGTGCAGAGCTCCAGGCGCAGGGAGCGTAAAAGCTGCTTGTCTCTGGCATCCATCTGGCAGCCTAGAGCATGAGAAAACGAGTAGGGAAATGGGTGACAACTTAAACACTTCAACCTTTGACATCCAGAAGTGATGTCTGATACCTGGCAACCTTCCGAAAGAATGCCAGACTCGGCACCACCAACTTAGGAAAACTATTAATAATCCCATCTTCCTTCTGCTCAGATTTTGCTGTCTCACGAACTAAAATGTACCTCTATTGGGGAAATATTAGACAGGAAGAGAACCTTTGGCATTGTGAAGACCAGCCCTCCACTGCAATAAAAACCATGCCAAATAATCCTGCTCAATAACTCATGATGGCCCATGCTAAAGGCAGCTGCCAGTCCTAAAGAGGCTCTACCCCCAGACGGTTCGACGTCACACCCAGCCGGTTACCGATGCCTCGGACGCTGCTGCCGCTGCAGCACTTTTGCTCAGGAGTGCAAAAGCAGCAGCAGGACTGGCAGATTCGCCCCGGACCGGCAGCAGCAGCAGGGACGGTCAGCAGGTAGCTCCGGCCTATGCGATGTATTTTAATTTTAGGAGGGGTGAAGTGGACCTTACACACCAGGTCATTTTTTCCCCTGACTCATCCTGGAATGATGTCAAGAGGGGACATCATTCGACTGGAATCGACTGGTCTGATGATGAGAAACTTTCTACGAATTTCCATCTCAAATTTATCCACCTTCTATTTATAGGCATTTGTTCTGCCAACACTGTTCTTTAGCTTAAGTAGCTCTTCTCCCTTCCTGGTATTTACCCTTCTAATGTGTTCACAGGAAGTGATCGGATGCCCTCTGCCAGGTTCCATTTCACTTGACTAATACTCTGACTAGACAAAAGCTGGAAAAGGTGCATTTTATAGCCACTCTACAGAAGAGGAATCAAAGCCTAGAGAGACCAAGCAACTCATCCAAGATCATACCAGGAGTCTGTGCCAGACCTATGAACCGGATCAAGATGTCTAGTCTCGTCCTTAACAGCAAACATAACCCTGGGCCCATTAATGGCACTCCTAAAGGAAAAGAACAAACTAATACAATTAAGAACTTTCTCATGACTAAATAATGAAGTGAAAAAACTGCAGCAGGTGTTGAGTGCAATTACCAAGAGAGCTTCTGATAATTACACTAGCAGCTGCTGTTCGAATAGCCAGACCTTGCAGAAACCGCACTTCAGTCATTCTGAGGATACAAGAAGAAGCAGAGACTTCCAAAGCTTTTGTAAGAAACCTACTAAAGTCTCTATATCATCAGAGGTGCCTACTGACCCCCACGGCTCCATCAAAGGTTGGCTGGCCGGCCGGATTGGTAAAATCTAGGGCAGGCAACCAACAGAACACTTAGTCATGTAAGTGGCATCTTGGATAGAATGGAGGAGCGTAGGACGAGTGAGAGACTGGAAAACCCTGCCTGTGACCCCCTCTGATAAAGCCACTTTCTGGTAACACTTCCCGAGTGCTAAAAGCGTTGCTGGACAGCACCTTCCCAGGACTCTATCTTTCTGGGATACCCAATACGTTTCTTGTGCACTGAAGTGAATTTCGAGGTCCCTACCTTCTACCCAGAGGTCATTTGTGAATCAAAAAACAGCTATCCTGGCCCATGTCCTTAAAAATGCTACTTTGCTAAGCACAGCTCAAACATCAAATTCTCTCACAGAGCGAGATGACAGTGCAAGCAAGCAGATAGAAGAAGAGCAGGCAAGAACGGGAACTGCATTTCCCCATCTGATGTTAGGATACTCATTTTGGACAGATGAAAGCTGAGGACTCTGGTCCATAACACACATTACCTTTACACTACAGGGAGCAATCACTGGACTAAAGCAAAACTAGATAAAATTCAGGCAGCAGAATCCCTCTGTTTCTCCCTGCCAGGATTCTCTGACCGCCCCTTTGCTCATGAAGCGCTTGCAGAGTTTAAGACAGGCACCCAGCAGCAACTCTGCGGGTGTTTTCTCAACCCAGGCAGAAAACTGTTTCAGATGCTACAAAGCTCTTGTGCTTCACATTCTGCACGGGCCACCAAGCACCCCCGTCCAGGAGCCTGCTCGCCCATGTGCCGGATGAGGAACGTCGACTTCTCCAGTCATCGTTAGGCACTTGTTGAGTCCCCCTTCTTCGGGACCAAAGCGGTCTACGCTTTTCAAAAACAAAGCCTTTTCACACCATCTGAGTTTGTACCTTCGTGCACTGAAAAATGCCTATCGAGCCATGAATCTGCGGGGGGACTCTCTGCTGAAAAAGGCCTTTGGCTCGATGACTGCGGAGTGAGCACAACGGAGGTTTTAAAGCTCTTAACACTAAGAACCCTTAACACCAAGGTCTCCGGCCCAGTAAAATTCCAGGATGGAGTGGAACTGGTTTTTAAGGCCTTTTTAAAGACTAAGTACTTGTTTGTGTGTGTTTACCATGAGAAGGAAATGTCTGAGTCAGGAACTAAGCAGCCAGATACAGAAATGTGTCAGGATTTGGGTGCTTAACACCGCAGGGACAGGGTTTAGTGCAACACAATTAATTTAAATTCATTGTAATCGCAGTCAGTATCTAAGGATCCAAAGCAAGCTCTGCAACAAATTTTCTCTGGTAACGCTGGTGCTAGAAGGGAAGTAAGATGAGACGTGTGTTTACCCAAAAGATGACATGACTCAAACCTTCCCCAGCCACTTCCGAACAGGCACCTTTTCCACTGCAGAGACAGATTTCATGACCCAAACCCTACGTCCGGCTGAACGAGCACAGACCTTGACCTATCACCACCCCGACACGGACAGGCTTGCAGTTTTCTGCATCCCACGCAGAATCTGTCCGTGAATGCGATCAGACTTTGGAAAGCCCTGGCCCTAAAAAGACCCCTTCCGATCCTAAAAGGAAGGTTTTCTCGGCTAGGCACACTCTGGCGTCTTCCCAAACACCAGCTGCTCCGGGCCGCCTATACCTCCGCGTGCGTTCCCTTGGCAAAGGCCCACCCCGCCCGACCCAGGGC
>NW_010228582.1:0-5166 GCF_000690775.1 Eurypyga helias
GAGGGAACGCAACGGGTCCCTCCGGCACCGTCCCGACGACGGCCTCGTTTGGCCCGGTAACCCCTCCCGTGCCTCTCGCCTTTCCTCCCCGGCGTAGGGTGGCCGCTGCGGATCTGCTGGGCGCAGCGCCGTCCCCGCCGGGATGCAGCGGGGTTACCCCCAACGCCGTGTTTCTCCTCAGTGCTGCACGCTTGCCCGGTGTCAGCAGTTCGGAGAGAGGAATGATCCCTTGCTGGCACAGGAGGGCGTGATGCTGTGCTCGGCAACGGGATAAATGCTGTGAACATTAATCACCGCTACATCTTCTGTGAGTGCAGACAGATGCGGACGGAGTGGGCCGCCCTCTCTGGTTCAGCCTGTTTGCCCAGAGGAGCCTTCCTCTGTAGCTGTGTTTCGTTTCTAGAACGTCTTTGGAATTTGCACATGAATGCTGCTATTTGGTTATGTTTTTGTAGTGTCTTACTGATTAAGAAATACCAGTGAGTAAGTTCTTCAGGGCAGGCACCGCGTTGCATTGCTGCCATCCCTGGTACAGCAGGGACCGGGTATGGATTGTGAACACTCACAGCTTCCAGCAGATAAAGTACATCAGCTCTCTACTGGATAGTAGATATCTGAGGGTATCAGCAGTAGCTGAAAAAGTTGTTCTGTTCTGCATAAATGTTTCTTTGAAACGTTTTGCTGCTGAGTTTCTTAATCCCACATCCAGTACCATTATTAAATAATCATCAACATTTTACTCTCCATTCTTGGCAGCCCCAGCTTCAGCTACTGTCAACACCACCAAGATCAGGGGAGGCCAGAAAAGAGCATACAGGAATGAAATTGTGAAAAGTATTAAAGATAAATCCACCTTGATTATAAATGCCTGTTCAAATGGCTCATTTAGGATCTGAATGCAAAGATGTTTTGCTCTGTAAACAGCCATCAGCACCACACCACTGCCAGGAAAACGTAATTGCTATAAAATATCTGTCAGCCTTCAGATTTTTATTTGCTAAGGAGTTTGTCATCAGTACTGTAAAGCCCAAGCCCTGGATCAGCTTGTATTATGGGAAAGAGACTTACCACTACATCAGCTATGCTCAGACCTCAGACTGAAATGGTATTTGGACTGGAATTTGGACTGGCTTACCTTTCATACAGAAACTTTTTCTTTAGGAGTTTCCACTGAAATCAGCGAAGTCGTTAAAAGCGTTCAAGACAACAAAAAAGGGCTAGGAACTAGGTCTTATGGGGCACATGGAAAGCCCATAAAGTTAGTAAGAAGTATGACGTGAACATGAAAGTCCACCATGGGCCCTGCGATTCCATGAGCTGATCGACAGCAATCCCACTCTTCAGTTTTAAGCAATATTCTGCAGGTATGTGTGTGTCTAGAAATGGGGGGGTGGGGGGGGAGGAAACTTTTTACATAAAAATATACTTTATTTATAGTTCGTAGATGTATTTGTGCCAAGGTTTAACAAACAGGCTTTCACTTTCAACTATGTATATAACTAAACTGCGACAACCTGCCATAATATAATCTGTCACAGTATAATGTGCAAGGACATTTCTTTATCTACTGCTAGAGTACTGCTTTTTATCTGGTGCATTAACCCACATACACATATGATACCCTAGTTAATATTACAGCTGTGTAGGTCAACCATATCAGGTATCTGTCAGAGAATTTCAAACTCACTTTCCTATTAAAATTACAAAAAATGTGATAATTTATGAATTATATTTTCCCGTCGTTATAAACAACATGTTGAAGACTACTTACCAAGAGATTACAACTCAACAGCTATTTTCTGGCATAATCCTACATTTAAGAATTTTTAAGTAGCTTTGCACTTTATTGGAGTCTCTTCTGAAACAGTGAATAAAGTCAGAGTCACTCATCATGTTTGCCTCATTGCCAGTTGATAAACCAGCAGCTTCAGATGATGCCATTCCATTTAATGAATTGCTGATGATCCCCATTGACTGCATCTGTATTGAAAACAGGAAAAGAAGTACAACTGGTAACTGTACACAGAACAAATCTTAAAAATACTAGTGCAAAAGTCAACCAAAGCATCACTATGTTGGGTTGTTCAACTCCAAACCTTTCAAATACTCATTGAAGATATATGTAAAGCTCCTTACATAGAATAACACTGTCTTTTTATCTTAAGGGTATCTATACAACTTTTGGACTAGCCTGAAATGATCTCATATACTAGTAATGCAAGAATACCGGGGTATAACTCTATCTGAGTTTAAATAGAGGCACCCCTGCTTGGTAACCATTATTTCCTCTTGAAGTAATACAGCAAATCAGTCTGGAGATTTTTCAGCCATTTACTTGAATGAGTTTTGTCAAGAGAAACTTCTAACGTGAGCATTCACCGGTGTCGTTTAGCCTGGTGAACTCTGAAGGCTGTTAGTATCTCTCAGAGTCTCACAGCTGCAAAATATTGGAATGCATTTGCATTCCTTGCTTCATTTTTGTAATTATATTTCTACAGTGTGGTATGTCTGTAGTACAGGGAGGTCAAAACTTCAAAGCCTTCCTTCTTAGTAATTCCGTCAAAGGTGTTTTAGAAAAATAAAATCAGGTAAATAAAGCAGAAGTGTGTAGCTAGTTTAGAGTTTGACGGTTTGCTTCAGTTACAGAATGAAGCAAACAGAGGTCAAGTTTTGAGGTCGGATAGCTCTGAACTTCAAGGCCATTTGAACCCAGAACCGTGTCTGCACTTGGAAGATGGACTTTTCCCATTTGTAACTCTCAGTCACCCTAATCAGGGCTGCATTTTACAGCGAGGCGTAATTCCTCCTGTTCTAGTGATAAGCTGCTTATCATTGTAAAACTTGTATTCCCCACCTGTGTTCATAAAGCTGAAAGGTGATCTACTAGTAGAAGATACTAGTTTATTATTCACTTTTTAGTGAAACAGACACCTTGGCAGTGTAGCCATCTCTTTTGTTTAGCCAAAACTACCAATAAGTTTACATATGAATGCACAAGGAATACAAAGATCGGGACTTCCAGCTAGTAATGAGCAGACAGAAATGGAAATAATAAAATAGCACCCAATAGTTTATATATGATCTGACAGAATTTGGAATGGAGTTTTGAAATTGGTTTGTGGCTGGCATCTGACTTAAGCAGTGCCACTGTTGTCTTGAAGAACTTAGCATCAAACTGTTGCCTTAGGAAGGAGCTCTTTGCAGCAGGCAGCAGTGATACTTGAATTGCTTAGAATGTAAATCCAAATCAAACTGAAAACAATAATTAAGTATTTGTCATGGTCCACCCACATCTCCTCAACTGCCCTAGAAATGTCAAGTCATTATTGGCTCATATATGAAGTTATAAATGTCTCTGTCTTTGCACTTCTGTCTTTCATCCATTTCATATTAATAAAATATTGCCCTACACATATGGATACACATAATGTCATCTACATATCCGCCGATCCATAAACGAAGACGGATCCTTTGGCTGAAAAATTCCTGGATCTGTAACAAAGTCTCATCTTGCTGGATCAGAGCCTCTCTTGGCATTAAGGCTATAGCCCAAGTGAGAACAGACATCTCTCGCCCACCCCCGAAGCCACTCCCACCACATGACTGGTATAAATAAAAGCTACATCGAAAATCTTGCCTTTTCTGTGACTTTCTCAACTCCAGTCTTCAGCTCATGTACCATATTGCTGATTTGCTTAGCTTTGCTAAGGCTGTCATCAGGTAGCTCTTGATGGTGCTCAATATGCTGGTTGAAGTGGGAAAGTGGTTCTTTCCAGGCTTGCAAAAGTTTCAATATCAAGTGAGTTAGTTCTTCTCTCTTAAAAATTAAGAAATTAAGCAAAGAATTTCTCTGTTAGTTTGCAGCAGGTTCTATGAACACTTGGTGTCACTGTGAAATCTCAGGGGGATTAAGATTTATATCTGCAATTCAGTAGTAGTCAAATGTTCTGAATTGAAGGGCCACTCTGTCCCTGGTTATTTACTTATACACAATCCAAAAGTTGTATTTTTCTTGTTTTCAGCTTTCTTAAGCTTCTAAGCTCTGTAATACTTAAAACTGTGAACACTGCATTAGCAAAATGGTGGCGTTCCTCTCAAACTCACTTGGTACTGGGGAAATTTTTAGGAATTCTGAGATGTCTCTAGAGCCCAGGGAGCCTCATCTAGACATCTCTGTTGCTGTTGTGGAGGTGCAGGTGTTTCCTCACACCTGCGGTGGTTACAGCCGTGTTGGTTAGAGGGTCGCAGCAGACACACTCCCAAGAGGGTGCCCAGCGGGCAGGAGAGTAGCTTCTCTAACAGAAACTCAGCCGCCCTAAGACCTCTCTGGCAATGGAAGTGCAGAAATACAGTCGACTGGTTAAAGCTTGCTGGAGCAGGCAGGGCATTTCCCATTGTCCTTCCAGGGGAGCTGCTAAACGTCTTGAGGGATGCCCCTTGCTCCATCACAACCAAAGAGCAAAACGTTAAGGTTCGTCTCTGGCTGTCTCCTTAGAGGCAAAAGTTTCTCCCGTTGCTGTGTCCTCGACTTTACGATCTGCTTTTTCTCTGTCTAAAGAAACTCTTCCTGCTCCTCTCTAGACTGATAACGATTTTTTCCTCTTTGCCATTACATCTGTCTGAAACAATTTGCTGTTCTTTTCCCCTTACCTAACCACCGATTTAGAGATAATGACTGTTATTTCTTTCCCCTGATTGCTTTTTGTACTTTGCAATGACACCGATTAATTTAACCTCTCTGTCACATGCAGACTTTTCGAAGTTTCTGTTCCACAGAGACTGCCACAAGTTCCAAGGGATGCCTGTCAGTCATTTGAACCAAGTACTACTGCGATAGCCCTGATATAACCAGCAAATACCACCTGAGCATATGTAACCCTCTACAGCTTTTACAGTGCAACAAACTGATGGTTCATATGCGATACCTCTGTCATGGGCACCTGTTTGGGGTCAAAACGTATCAGCTTCTTCAATCCAAACTGCTGCAGAAGCACCGGAGGCATCAGAACCTCTCTGCCTACCTCCGTCCCATCTGGGGTGGGGACCCACCGGCACGACGGGTCAGACATTTGGGGGGTCTGAAGGGGCGGGGGGTACTTTCCCCTTTCTTCAGGGGGAGAAAGGAGGCTGTGTGACCTGCGGAGCCCCCTCCCAGCCTCCAACCCT
>NW_010228583.1:0-18925 GCF_000690775.1 Eurypyga helias
GGCGGGGGTGGGGGGAGGGGAAGTGGAGGTGAGATATTGATAAGAAAATTACATTTTTAGTTAGTTGACTGATATAATTATAAAGCTAAATAGAGTGAAGATACCTGAAAAGTAGATTGAAGTAGTAACTGAGATAGAGGAAAATCATCTGGAATATGTAGGTAGAGCTTATTAGCAATGGCCCTTTAGGTTCAAAGGAAAGTTACTTTGCATCCCAGGGGGTAACAACTCCATGTGCAGAACTTGTCCAAGCATCACTTTCTGTCCCCAAAGGCCCTTTTATATCTTCTAGTCTAGCTGACTCCTGCTGGCAGGCTTTCTTGTAACCAAAAATGGTGTCTGTTCTTAATCATAATGATTAGTACCAAATTGTGGCAATTTATGATGGTAATATTTGAGTCTGGAGAGTTTAGGCTCTTCATAGGGCTTCAATATTTTCTAGAATTATTTTTTTCTCTCTTTTGAGTTTATTAAGGAGTCAACCACTGAGAAGAAGTCCTTTAACTTCCTCTCTAGTAATACTGCTGGCACAGAAGGTAAAACTATTGATTTCAAGCTACCTCAAGATCTCCTCGGCAAAAGTAGTCTTCCTGCTCACTTCGCAACAGGTCTTTCAACAGTGTGCTAAAGCCACATTAATAATGAATGAATCCATTATGATCAATGGCTTGACAATGAATATCAAATGACTTCTCCATTATTAAAATCATTACAGGACACTAGAGGTAACCGTTCAGTGCCATTTACAGGGATTTAGCTGTATGATCCTTTCCTCTCTTAATAGGATTTCTATGACTAAAGCACCCCAAATCACACTAAATATTTAACCTGAGGTTCTGTGATTTTACAGTTTATGCTATAAAATATCTCGTGAATCAGTAGGACAATAATATGTATCACTGTCTCTTTGCAATTTAATATAATCTTGCTGTGTATACTGTGTCTATCAGCACCATCAGAAAGTGTGCTCTGAAGATGTGCAAGGTAGATATTAATCATCCTAAATCTAACACACAGAACTAGCAACTGAACAGAATCACTCCACTGTTGCCTTTAAAAAGCTGTTCCTTTTAACTTTTTATTTATTTGTACCCACCTTTGCAATAAATAATGCACTTGATTAAGCAATGAACATAGAACATTAATCACATTGCTTAACTAGATATTTCCTAAAGGTCACCCCACTTTGAAACATGGAGCTTTCCCATGTGCTGCCCACACGCCCTTGATTAATGGTGCATTTCCCTGCTCGCCCCATGCACCCTTGGATTGCCGTTCTGCACTGCTCCTGGCTCTCGTGCGAGTGGCAAGCCTGTCAAAGTGACATGAGAAATGACTGCATAACCTTTGCTGACGTTCAGCAGTTCCCATTCTTTCAGTCTTCACTCTGCACCGTTCGTCAAGAAGTCTGCTTCAGGTTTACAGTTTCCCAGGAAGAATTTGCAGTGTCAGAAGAGAAATGATTGCTCTAGATTACATTGCCAACAGAGCTTTGACAAATGTTACAGAGCTAACAGATCTTGCCCAAGATAAATAGGTATCGGTAGATATTGTGGCTAGTTCTCACTCATGCAATCTCAATTTTAAATTTGCGCTTGAGAATCAGCTCTAGTAACAGTATAGCAATGGAATATATTGAGGGAAGAAGGATTTGATAGTGAAGCATGATAGAAGGATTGAAGATAACAAGGCTGAGAATGACCCGGTGTCTGGGTTTGAGTCCTAAGTGTTGTGGGTTCAATGCTGTTTCTGAACAGATTCTCCTGTGTGGAATGGGCCAGGCTATTGCAGCCCAGACTCCTGGGTCCCCAACAACCTACGCATCCACAATTTGTTTATGAAATAGGTACATCAGAAAAGGGAAATTGTTTTCTCTCATCATGAATAGAGGGATGGATAAACACAAAAATTCCACATCTCAAATTCCTATTGTTTTATATCTCAGTATGCACTAAATATATTTGCAATTCAGAACATCCACTAAAAGAGAACCCAATAGGCTGAGTGAGGGAAGGTACTAAGTCTCCCCTCAGACTCACAGAAAACTGCCATTGAAAAAATGGATACAGCTTTGATTTTCCAGGAAATAACTCACTCATGTTGTTGGGATTTTTTTTTTCCCCAGACCTTTGTGATCATTATTGTAAAGAGGAAAATAGAAACACAGAAAGTTATTGTCATTTCTTCCAACCATGCAGGAAGCATATGGCAAAGCCAGTAATGCAGCCCATAATGATCCTGTGCTCAGGCACACAGTGATGGTTAGTTACATGCAATCGAGCTCTTCTGATGAAAATTAATTCATTTACTAAAGCAGAGATGATGCCATTAACAATAATTTCTCCATCAACCTCTGAATGCTGAATAGGGGTCATGCAGGATAAGTTCCCTACCTGTCTTCCTATTCTCAGAGAAAGACGCTTTTTTCTCAAACCCATATCTTCTATCTCTACATTTGTATGCTGAAAAACATAAGCCTGATTCCCAGAATTAAAGTAGATTTTTCTCTGGTTGTTCTAAACAATGTTACAATTCTCAGAAGGAAAAAAATAACCAACCAAATAAAAAAAAACTCTACATAATCATAGCAATGTGTGTCTGGGAACACCTTAGTTCCTGGCTGACAAAACATCTCACTGGTTCAGAGCAAATATCTTAATGAGGTCAAGAGCAGTGATGTTAAGGGAGAAGAAAAAATGAATTTTCTGAATTTTGTTTCTGTAGCGAAGTACTTGTGTACAGAGCATCTTCGCTTCAAGTCCTTCGTTGCTTTCACCTTTTATAATGTATTGCATGTGAGTGCACCTCTCTGTCCATGTGTAGATAGACAGAGGGTAACCGAACTTTCTACTGGTGCAAAGACATCATCATAGTGAATATACTTTTTGGGTTAAGGATATTGAGTGATAGTTTACTACACCTGCAACTTCAGCTACATAATTTATCTAAGAATGTGGAAAAGCCACATTAAGGCCTCTACTTTTTACAAGACATTAACAGAGAATAATTTAGAAAAATTATCCTCCATTACTACTGTACGTGGAGGCCCTCGGGATTACCTGAGTCACTTAACATGACACTAGACACAGTGCAGGTTGAATCTCGTAATCACTGTACATCTTACTCTCCCCTCCAAGGTTAAAGAGTATTCCACACAGGAGGTGATCATGGCATCTTTGTTCTTAAAAAATACACCCTAGGGAACTGCCCATAGCAACGTAAAGATGATTTAGACAACCTCACAAGTGTTTCTCATCTCTCATTTCTACAGGCAAAATCCTGAGAAATACTGAATTGCCTTTGAGGATTCTAGACATTACAGGTGCTTGGCACTATAACTGCCCTTACCTCTGTTTATCTACGAAGAGTGAAAATAAACAGTGTCCAAAAGCACAATGCAGAGGACTATACTGCTGCTACTTCATGGTGGGATACTCCAAACTTATGCAGTTATTACTGAGATTAGTACCTGGATAAATACCAATTTTTTTCCAATATAATTAATCACATTTAAAACAACTGAAAAAAAAACCGTTTAATCCTAATTGAAGTTATGTGTTAAAAACAACAAACCAACCCTCCTAAACACAAAATATCCTTTTTGGACAGATTTTTAAGGATTTAAAATTTCTGAATTTTTTTTTTTTTTGTTCAACTAAAACACTTCAAGGTTTAAGTACACAGGATTATGACTTGGAATCATAGTCCAGGAAAGATGCATGGAGTAAAACATCAATATTTACAAATGGAATGGTCCAAACGTTTCTTAAGCTTTTCAAAAGACAATAAAACTTCCTATTTCAGCATTGTGAATGCCTTCTAAAAATGATAACATTAGCTGTGGAACAAGCATTTTATTTCATAGCATTAAAGAAATAAAATATGTGAAAATTGTGAATATACAATAATTAAAGTGTTTGCTGTTACTGTAATAGACAGGATATTTATGCTGTATGCACACAACCAATTTTATTTCAGACTTCGTTTTTGTCACCAAAAGTAAATTATATTTTTAGGAAAATATGTTCTAGCATATTTTAGAAAAATATGTATTTTCTTCTCTAAATAACTAATTCGTGGATCAACTCTTGCACACTGTTTATATGCAAGTTTCCTACACTTTGCATTCCTGAATAATTGACAATATTGGCTCCCAACCCGTGAAAAATTCATTTTAACATGATGTATTATTAATCAATTTAATTTACAGTCATCTGAAAAGTCCCACTTTCAGTTACGGTGCTTGAAGATATATATAGACAGTGGTTTGGTCTGTATTATAGCAATTCATGTAACTCTTTCTCATCTCATATACTTCTCAAAGTGGGTCGTGCTGCATATACATGGTAATGAATAAAATGGATAAAGGAGAACCAGTTTGCATAATTTATTTGGACTTCAAAATCCTTTTGACAAAGTCTCATAGAGAAAATCACTGAAAATTTAAGTAGCTGGAGAACAGAGTAAATTACTTGAAATTATTAAATCTGCTTGGCAGACAGAAGGGAAAACACTGCATTTGAAAAAAAAAATTACTATATAAAGATATTTTACTTCTACTATTTAAATTAAATTCTTTTCTACTTTTAGTATTTAACAATTTTTTTATTTTTACTTCGTAAAGATAAAAGTATTAGTTTCCTAAAGTTTCAGTTGGACATTTAGTTAATGTTTACTAATATTTCACTATAAAATAAACACTAAAAATCAGTTTGGATAACAGCAACTAATATTCTAATTTAGAATTTATTTATCAGCATTAAAAGAATGACTTCATTCACTATGGCTTCATGGACATTTCTCTTCACTTTAATGCAAATTGAAAAGGGAGATTTGAGTGATATTGAAACTCAGACTTCTTCCTCAATTCTTTGTGAAAAGCTGCTGGTTACTGAAGTATCTGCTTACTATGTCAGACATGGTAACTGTGTCATCTGGCCACAAATATAAATAATTAACATATAAGCCAATAGTCAAGATCTGCTTATCAGCAGTGGAAACGTTTATAGAGTCTAGAAAGCTGTGTAGCTTTATCAGGATGAAAGGTTATTACAAACGTCATGTAAACCTCAAACGTAAAAAAGGTCACAAGGGAAAATAGCCTATATTTGGAGGTAGAAACCTGAAACCCTCGTTCACCTTAAGAGAGTTAAGTCAGCCGGGAAGGAAAAGTGAATTATCTCCACATTGCTGAACAAAAGGATGAAGTCTGCTAAATATGAAGTTGGAAAAACTTGCCTAGAAGTCCACGTGGTGAATAACAGAGAGAACACTGCAAGATGCTATTAGTCAGTGAAGCCTCCTTGGAGCCAAGCATGACCCCTACCATGCCTGACTCAGACGGAGAATGGCTGAGAGGCGGCAACACGGATAGTCCAGGGCATGCATGGACTGTCCAGAAGGAGTAAACGGCAAAGCTGGAATAGTTTTGCTTAGAAAGGAGTTAAATTTAAAGTGCAGAGACACAATAAAAAGGCATTAAATAATGAATGGTGAAGAAAGAACATAGATTGCTGGTCTCCTGAATTTGCATCACCCAGAAAATATTTCTTTCTCTTTACAGGAATTTTTAATGTTGGCTGTTCAAGATGACAAAAAACCTAAACTAATCCATGTAATTTGTAGATAAATGGTATAAAACACCCTTCCACCCCTGGAAGTAACTCAGGCAAGATGAAGAAATACAGAGTCTTAAAAAATTTATGCAAATAGACTGGAACAAATTTCATCAAAAAAAGATGATGGTTAACCAAAATAACTGCATGAATGAAATGAGTAAAGAATTTCAAACAGAAGTGTGTGGAAGGCTTCTGAGAAATGCAGACAGGCTGGGGAAAGGGGGTGTGCCAGTGCAGAGTCCTGATGCCTGATCTAAAATCACTGCTAAGTGATCGAGGAGGGGAAAAGTACTTTGAGGAAGTTTTGTTTCAAAACCAAGAGGGCCACGAGCCAGAAAGCTGCCCCACAAGGCAGTCTCTCCTCTATTCAAAAATGGATTCCTCACGAATTTATACCTTCTTAAAAATAAAAATGCTGGCATCAAACACACGCAACTTGTCACATTTTCCCTCCTAACAGAAATTACTTTGCAGACCCCAAGCTTTCACTATCTGCTTGTATTACAAAGAAGAACATATGGATACAAAATGTGTGTTATAGATGGGAAAACAGGAGTAGGCTGCGTGACTTATCAAAGCAACGTATCAATGCACCCTGGTTATTCTTAGGGGAGGCTTCCAAGGTTTGTAACCTTTCCCAGCAATGGCGGGACCTCAGACTTCACAGGGGACGGTCACCATTCTGACATCCTCACACAGAGACAAAGCACACCAGCCTGGTGCTTTGATGAAAAAAGCAGGCATTAGCCTTACAGTATAAATACCAGACTTATGATCATACAATAAAATACGAAGTAAATACACCTTCCATGATGTGTGCATTCATAGCACTGTACCCCCTTCAAGAAAGGAAATTGGTTCAAGGGCAGCTCTATGCGAGGCAGATTTAAGTTAATCTCATTGCCTGTTTTGAATCTCTGTGTACATGTTTGTTTGCCTTTGGTAGCAATAAGCTACTTAAACCTAAGTTTAAAATAAAATCCTGCATAGTGTAAAAGTACAGTCAGCTCAGTGTCAAACTCTTTCCACAAGCTTCCTAGGTATACAAGCCCATCTCTGAAAAAGTATTACGTGGCATGCACTGGAGGTCTTTGCAAAGGTCCACCACTTCCTTAGATTAGATATAATTGTTATCTGGGTTGCTCCAAGTCACAATATTCATGTCTGTTGGAAGAATCAACTTCTTGTCACTTTTTATGTTGTCATTGTTTGGTAACAATGCACCCATGCAACAGAATATATATAATATGATTTAAAAGTTTCTTATAGCAGTAAGCAAAATTTACCTATTATTAAAAGATAAAAAAATCCTTGAGAAAACTTCTTCACTTTCTACCAAGAAAAATAATGATGTATAATGATTCATATTAAGACTTGGCTGCCCAGGGTTCCTGTAACTTAGACATTGCCAAATTATGCAAAAAACTACTGGAGCATTTCAATTATACTGCTGTAATATCTACCAAAGTACACACTAACAGCACAAACACAGATACATACTATTTCACAGAAATGAGTCATCTCTTTCTCAAATAAAAAAATCCCTCAGTTTGTGAGAGAAGACAAATTATCCTCTGATAATTGCCTAGAAAGAGTTAGATTATACAAATGTATCCATTTTATGTCCTTACTTCACTATGTTGTGAAACAAGCATAATTTCAGATTTATTCCTGTATTTCATTTGCAAACAAACATGCACACTGGGGAATGCTTGCTGTTCATGGCTACCCACAGATGACCTTTCAAAGTTCCATGTCCAAAAAAGTGTGCTCACAATTTAGTGGAATTTCTGGGATTACAAGACAAAAAACAAACAAACAAACCCAAACAAAACCCAACCCAAACAAACAAAAATCCCCACAACTGCTGGAGTTGAAAACACTGCCTGAAACAAATATTTTACAATTCTATTAAATATTTCCTTTTATAAGGCAAAACTGCTTAATCCTTGAAGGAATCCTCCAGACTGAAAAAAGCCTGTTGAAGTTCTGCTGCTCAGCAAAGACACTTTACCTTACCTATCACTGTGTAAAACATGGCAGTACAGCAACCCTCAGAGCAGGAAAACCAATGAAGCATCACTCTGAGAAGTAATTCTCACACAGATGAGATTTCTCTTATGGTCCCCAGATAATTTCTCCTCAACCCCTCCTGCTGTCTTGCCTCATCTTCATTTGGTATAGAAATGTCTAATGTTGAGTGTCCATCTCCAAGCCCTGCAGCCCTCTTCATAGTGTATCCGGGCCATGACCCAGAGACTTAAGAGGCAGGACAGGTCCTTCCAGGGGTTGGGCAGCTTTGCAAGTCCTTAAGGACTTGTTATTTAGATATTGTGAATGCTGGAATTGAGCCAGAGCTTGTCATTCTTGCTCCTTACCCAGGAATGACAAGCAGTAGGATTTGTGTTAATCCTTTACCTAGAACCACAGTAATGTCTACATTTCCAAAGTTATGACATATCACTAAAGGATCCAGTCCTTTTTACCTCCTTCCCATCAATCATTGCTCCTAAACACAACTCTAAAAATAGAATATAATAAAACAGAATATAAAAATAGGCTGTAGTGGCTCAAGACAAAGACCCATATAGCCTAGCATCTCCTTTTGGGAAATGAGCTTGTAAATAAATGCTCATCAAGAAAAGATCACAGCTGTAATGATACCACCCAGAACATGCTCTCCTAGCTGCAGTCTTCTCTGGCTCTGCCAAGACAAAGCAGGGACAGCTGACACAACAGCAGCTAATACTCTCAGGAAGGAAAGTAAGGACACCTGCACTGCTTCACGTCCACCATCACAGCCACGGTATAATGTTTCTTATGGCCCCCAAATAATTTCCCAATACATATTCCCAACTTTAGCCAAAGGAATAATAATTTAAAAAAAAAAACCAAACAAAAAACACACACAAAAAAACCAAAACAAAACAAACAAAAAAACCAGAGAGAATGAAAAGAAGTATATTAGCTGATGGGAGCCTGAAGTCAAGTATATTTCATAGCATGTGTCATGCAAAGTTTGCCTACTGCAATCTCAGTACTCCAATGTTTGCTTCAGGTTTCTTACACAAGGGTTGCTTTATTTCTCTACACAGAAATTTTGCGCCAGGTATAGAAGGTGTTATTTTTCTTCCTAAATCCTGAACACCAGTATTATTTGTGGTATTGCTTTCTATGTTTCCACTTGTAGCAGACAAATGCGCAAGTGGGGAATTTATTTGTTAAAAATATCACACTTCCTCTCCATCACCTCGAAGTGAAATTTACATACATCATATAATATGCGTATGATGTATGTCATACACCTCACTGAATAGTGCTGTTGCACTTTTATGTAGTGCTTAATGCAACATGAAACAAGCCCAAATTTTAATCCCCATATCTAATATAGCCCACAAAGTTTACATTAGCACTGTCTGTATTACTATCTGCAAACTCTCCAGTGAAAGGTAAGTGCTGAAAGTACTCCAAACCCTCTCCTCTCCTGGGGTATCTGTCTGATGCCTGTCACTCACCAAAGATGCAGTCAGAGTGACTCATAAAAGCTCCAAATAAGATATTTTTCCTATGTGTCATACTACCATCTATCATTGTCAATTTTGTATAGAACATAGAGCTATATTTTTTATTCTTCAACTTAAAAAAAGCACTGTTTATCCCAGGATTCCAGCTGTACAGAATTTTCAGAAAGTGATGAAACATCTTAAAAAAATAATCTTCCTAATACATTTCAAAATTAAAAAAAAAAAAGCAATAATGCAGTGTTAATCACAGACTAGTATCAACCATCCTCTAGTCTTGAAAGTCAGCTGACTTAGATTAGGCATCCTTAGAGCTCCTCATGGTTATAAGAAAATCTTCTTCAAATTCTGAGAAACTCATTATTCTCACTAATAACACTTTTTAAGAACATAGAAGAATGAATATATTAATTCCTGTCATTTTTATGTACCAAAAGCAAAGTGATTTAGGACACAATCTGAGCTGTCAGCAGGTGGTTCTATTTGAAATCGAATGGGGAGAGATGTTATTATTTCATACGCAAATTTGTATTATGGCATTTCCTCCCATCTTCACATCACTGTTTTTTTTTGTTTGTTTTCCTCTACAGAAGAAAGGAAACTACCTCTATGACCTTACAACACAATAGGAGTATGATGCAAGTCTCCCTGAAACCGAGGAGGAGGAAATCAGTTGTCCCTGCCCATGGCAGGGGGGGTTGGAACTAGATGATCTTTAATGTCCCTTCCAACCCAAACCATTCTGTGATTCTATGATCTGTGCAGCCACCCGCTGATAGGCTGTCAACTGCTAAAAAAATTGTTTGGGAAGGCTGAACATTTTTTTATATCAAACTAAACTTCCTTCTCAAGCATTCAAAAGCTTTTGCATAGAGGATTTAAGAAGAGAAATATATCCTCTGCAATGGAACCAGCTTAAAAATATCTGCGGCAGAGAAGAAAAAAACCCTTGTACATTTCAAAAGACAATCACTGGGGGTAAGGAAGAGGATCCTTTCAAGTGTCTCCCAAATATAAGAGTTTGCAGCTGAATGGAGATCAAAATGTTTCCACTGTGCATACAAGGCAGCACCCTGTGGAGCTCAGCATCAATAAGTGAGTGACTCAGCAGCTCAAGACAATCACCTGAGATGCGCTAAGCTGAGTAAGAGAGGGGTTTGCATTGGATTGGGTTTGGTTTTCTCCCAAGGCATGGCAGCACTTGCTTTCTGGTCTCCACTGTTCTACAGTGTTCAGAACAAAGTCCAGAAACCTCGGAGCTGGAAAGCTGCTATCACAATAACCCTATGATTTCTGTCAACTTCCTCACTCCTTCCCTGTAACAAAGAGAAAGTGAAGTACAATTAATTTTTCAGTCTTTGAACACAGTTGTTTACTGTTAGACGAATGAAAAATAAATGGCAAGCCAGATGCTGGCCAAATTTAGCTTTGCAAGAAGCAGGTACAAACCTAATTGAAATCACTGGGCTATCCATATTTTAAGTCTGTGGAGAAGAAGATGTAATACATTAACCACAGGATTCTTAATTTATTAGGACAAGGCTCACTACTTCCAAGGGAGGGCTATAGATAGAATTATTTTACGGGCCACAATACATTTTCCTCGCAGACAACATTTTAATTGTTTTGAATTTTAAGGTGTAGCCTTATGCAAGAAGCTTGGTTTGGGGTTGTTGGTTTTTTTTTTTTAAGTCTCTTCACACTTTTAAGTTGGAATACAATTTATGGATGCAACTCTAAGTAAAAGACTGTAATACTTTTTCCAGGTAAGCCCACTTTTAATGCATTTTTACTTACAAACTTGCACATGCACTGACAAAACTTTACGTACAAATGATGGGATCCTTCAACATTGCTGGCATAGTGAATGGACTGATGCAGTTTAAGCTGGGCAGAGATTGTGGAAGATTTGATGTACAGTTATTGTTTCAGATTCCTTCTTGTCTCTAACACCATACTGGCCAAGCTATTATTCTGGTTTAGCAGAGATTAGCCTACAAAGGAGAAGTAAGTCTAGAGGAACTATTCCACAGTATTCCACCTCTCTATACCTAATTAACAGAACAAGGTCTGATGTGGAGCTGTGCAGCAAGGGCAGCTATTGGTCTGTGTAACATGAAAGCACTATTGCTAGCATGGCCATCTGGCAGGCACTAAAAAAATTCAAACTCTGGCTCTTCCCAGTTCTACCAAATTGCAAACGTAGGTGCGTACAACTACCAGAGGCATAATGCAAGGAGCAAAGCTCTGTGCGTATAGTAAATGAACAATTAATTTCTCTATACCTCCTCAGGCTATCAGGCGACCCACTGGGAACATTATATATTTTCATTTATCACGGAAAAGGTAACCATAGTTCCGGGACTTTGACCTCAAAGTGATTTTTGTAGGTAATTCTCTGCCTTCAGGTCTTCTCCAGAGAGAGAGAGAGATTCATCTATGTAAAGTTTGAATTATAGTGTTTAGATGAAATCTATTTTCCTAAAAGAAGAAGAAAAGGAAGTAGAAAATCATAATTTTCTTCCACATGATCTAAAGTCACAGATTTAAAACCGAAGTCCTCCTTCAAGAGAATCTCAGCTGAATTTGCACTGTGTCAAACTGCAAATAGCAATTCAGGGCTGCTGAGGACCTGACACATCTGTTAAGAGATCTCTCTCCACAAAGCCAGAAATCTCCACAGAATTTGCTGCAGCACATTTTTCACATCTCGCTCAGCACCGCATGTTGCTGAGCTTATTTGGGTACCCTTATTGAGAGGGGCTGGCTCTTCATTCTGAAGTTCCTGCAGGGCAGGAATGGGAGGGTCCACTCTTCTGCAGAGCGGAACCAAAGCAGGAGGGCTGAGATAAACAGGTTTGCCACACAGCCAGCACCCGTGTTAGAGCCAGCTTCAGGGCTCTGCTCTAACAGACATGGAAGGAAGATACCAAAGTACTTAACACTTCTGAAAAGTCACATTTCATGTCAAACTTTCTCATTTCATTGTCAATGTTTTCCAAATACATCTAATAGAGCTGGATGAAAATGTCCATAATTGAGCAATGAATAACACAATCTCATCTATCTATGCACAATGTACAAAATTATCCTAATATACCAAAACTTGAAGGTTTAAGATATTTCCACCCTCTAAACCTAGTGGTTCTCCAGCTGTGTAGTGATTTCCAGTTTACCATCACATCTTTTAACCCAATCCAATTTGTTAAACTTTTTTAAGTAGCAAATTCAAAAATTTTAAAATCTGAAAATTTGAATGATACAGGTTTGATCAGTAAACAGAAGAGATACTCCAAGAAATAGTGTTTCCCATTTCTCTGTGAGGATATTTTTGTCTACCCAGTGGTACCCCATCTCCTCATCTAAATGTGCATTTCCATGATTAACAAAACAAACACAATGAAGTTTAAGATGTACAGACAAAACATACGCCTGACCCTCCCTGTTTCTAATCAGCTACTAAGGGAATTATGCATATTTTTCAGCATTTATTTATCAATGTATTAATTGCTGGCCTCTGTAAGTTAACACCCTTCCCACAGATAAGCCAAAGGAAAGTTCTGAGGCTTGATTGATATCTCACTAAAACTCAGAAAAAATCAGGAGAGGACATTGAAACAGACCACTCTTGTATAAGTCCAGACTGAAGCCTTCAAAAACTGTGTCTTTCCACACTGACTGCAGAGAATTTGGGACATCATTTTATTTAGAACGATTTAGTCATCCAGTCACATAATTTCTCTTGCTATTAGTTCCCTGACTGTAACAGCATTAAACAGTGTTTTACCGCATAACTTTATTTTATTGCCTTGATAAAAATAAAATCTCTCATAATATACTCTTGCACTCTGAAAATCTATAGCATTAGAAGAAAAAATAAAAGTGCTATAAACACAGCACACTGAAACAGAAGGTTAAGGTCATGAATAATGAGTGGCATTAGTCACTACCTTAAAAAAATTGGTACTTTTACTGTTGAGCAATACTTTGCACTCTTCTAAACTCATCACTTTTAAGGTTTAAAATATTACAAAATAATTAAACTGAATTAGGTTAAATCAATATTCTCCTAATAAGAATTCTTTGTAGTTTTAAATTTGGAAGATTTACATATTTCAGTAGTTCAAGTTAAATGGAGATTTGACATTTTGCCAGGAAAAGTTTCACTAAATCACTAGTAGGTTATCTCATATTACGTCAGTGCAATGATATAATATGTCTGGTGCTTTTAAAGACAAGACAGACAAACGGGACAAAGTTTTCCACCACACCAGAAATAAACTGCAGACATTTATGGCTTCTTTAAAACAGAATTTCTCAAACACAGACTATTTGTTTCTACTTTCTTTTCCTTTGTTAGTACATCATTAGCGTATTTTTTGCAATTGCATTGAATTTTTGACCAAGCTCAGTACGGTACTGATTATGTTGCCAGTGAAGTGAACCTTGAAGGCCAGCACAGAAACCTTTTTTCAAAATCCTTGTTTAAAATTATTAGCAAAAGTTCATACTGTCACCTAAAGCTCATCACCTGCCCCTTGTTTTTGCTATTAGAAGTACAGGGCAGTGCACTGGAAACCATATTGTCTTTGAGCTCCAACATTTCCATGCACAGGAAAGCATTGCTATAGTAAAGACTCTTGCTTTCCTCCAAGCAAGTTCCTGCTGTGTTAATCCCAAAAGCAGATGCAGTGGTAGGGATAGCAGCTGAGGAGGTGGAAATCTGAAGTGGGTATCATTCCCATATGATCCCAGGCCAATCCTGGGAGATGCCTCTCCATCCCTGCACATTAAAACATTACAGGCACTGACTACCTAGAAGAGTTGTTGTAAGGATAAATACAGTGAGAATGCATGAGGCACAATAAATTTAGATAAAGCTAGATACAGTTCCTTCGTGCGTATATAAAGAAGATAAAAAGATTCTTGAATACCACACTGCATGACTTTTCTAAAAGTCTGGCAGATTACTGTATTCTTCTGGACTCTTGTAATGCATGGAGTACAACCATGTATTCCTTTGGAGGTAGGTTGTGAAATAAAGGCTGAGCAATGATTATCAGAGACATGTATATGGTGAGATTGTTCACATTAATATTAACATTATGTGAATTTGTAGATATTAAAAGAAAATAAACTCTAAACTTCAAAAAATCTGTTTCCATGGAAAACCCAAGATTCTTAGAATTATTTACATATAATGAGAACATAATGAATAGACTACATTCCATCAGAAATTAATGATGTTCTAAAATGTAAATCTCAAAATCATGAATAATTGGGCTGCAGAAATATATTACAGTGAAGTTTTTATTTAATTTTTTGGCATGAATTTTTCAATCAAAATCAGATAAATGTTAAGCTGCTTTTGGGGTTCTTTTTGCAAACAGAAAAGACTGGAGTGAACATCATGAGCTATGTAATCAGTCAACTGCTGAAGAGTAAGACCATAGAGCTGTGGTCTGTGTAGTCTGCAGGAAATTCAACCAATTCAGTTTTGCTTTCATTCTGGTCTTTGGGGGTACTATGGGGTATGTTCCTGACAAAAAGCATTTTTTCAAGGTTAGTCAGAATTTTTTCAATGAGTTGACACAAATTCACAGCCCATGGAGTCCATTTTCAGTCAACATATTCCAAATTCTATACTTATGCCATCACTAAATGCTACTTTGCCAACCAAGAACTGTGTGAAATTCTGCTAATGGTCATTGATTATAATGATATTCCAAACAGAAATAATGTTGCTGTTTAGTTTGAAATGTCTAATATCACTTTATATTGTCATACTCACTTAGGAATAATGAAAATCGGAGAATACACCGGCCTTTAAAAACAAAAAGATTGAAGGTTGGCAGGTGCAGTTACTCAAAAACATTTATAAACTCTATTTTCAAGAAGTTTTATCCTTGCAATTTCACTATGAAGTATTTTTTAAAACTAAAGCAGTAACTCCAATATACTAATGTGTTAGACACCTTAAAAATAGCCATTAATACTGTCAGAATATAGTTTATTTCTAGTAATTCTCACAGATTTTAAATTTCTGAGTCAAGAATGCCATAAGAAAATTGAGTTAAAAATTCTAAAAGTATCAGGAAGGATTTCATGGTTCTTATGCTCAGCTAATTTATACACAGACATGTTTCTTTTTTATTTAAAGAGAAAAGAAGAGGGAGACTGAAAGAGTCATCAATGTATAACAGTTATGTATTTCCAGAGGCATTAATACACATAAGCCCAATCACTCTTCCAAACAATAAGACTTGTACAGGTGTCTAAACAGGATTACTATACAAACCAGTTAAGATTATTATTCACCCTTGCTGTGCAAAAAAAATGAGTTTGTAAGCCACATAGCTGCAAAAAATTTGACACAACACAAAACCTGAGATCCTCCAGAGACTGTTATCCAAATAATCTTACTCTGGAGAAGGCTTTGCAATGCTGTTGCTTGGAGGGGTAACATCAATTTTCTAACAAGTAATTAAGATTTACATTATTAATGCAATGGATATTCTTGCAAATTATGTCTAAATATATGCGGATTAAAAAAAAAAACTACCAACCACCTTCAATGATGATGCTGTCATTTTTTAAGTCTTTCTAATAAAGCTATAGATAAGAGAAATGCTGAGCTATCTCAGACAGCAAATTTTAATCATTAGTACTAATAAACTGACTAGATTTCTGAATGCAGCTGCAGACTTATGTATAACTGTGGAGCTTAATTTCCACACTATGCTCAGTACAATACATCTTTCAAATGAGGTAAAATCTAATCCATTAAAAAATAAAGTGTGTTGAAATCTCTTCTGGAACATAACCTGCTTCAGTGTGTTATTGGTCTAAACAAATTAGGAATGGTTCATGTAATTTCCAGTCAAGGCTGAATGCAAGCAGATAGAGTTTACTCACCTTTGACTCAGTCTAGTATTTCCACATTTTGACTTACTTAAGTTAAACACCAAATTTTTGAGTTCAAAACCAAGCTTTTAATTCTACCAGAGCACCACTGTTTCAGTGTATTCAAAGAAGCTGAAACACAAGGTACTTGAACCTTGTTTTTGGTAAAAGATTTTGCACGCTTGGAAATGGTAGATATTCCCCGTCCCTGATTTACCATACCTCTCTATTTTTCAAAGGATGCGCATGGGCACCCATGCAGGAAGCAGTCCATCTGCTGTCCACTGAAAGCTTAAATGAAAACAGCCTAAATGAGCAAAATTTTGACAAAGCATCTCATAAGCAGCATCCCCCAAAAATGAGTAAGAAAAAAGCAAGCAAAGAAGGGCAAGATTATGGGCAACTATTTTATCACACAGGGATTTAAAGTTTATGCAATTTTTTGCAGTCAATTGATAAAATAAAAGCCCTGGAAAGCCTACTTAAAGAACATAGACTGTTCTTTGCTTAGAACATATAATGTTCTTTTGCCTCTTTTTTTCTAGGCCTGTCTAAAGATCAGGCCTAGTTAAATAGTTACTGAGCTTGAGAGAAGAATCACAAGGCAGCTTACACAGATACACTACTATCCATGTATGCAGAGGTTCCAAAAACAGACACTTGTGCAATGAAATATTTTCTATAAACTAAGAGAAGTTCTGCAAAAACTCAAGCCTCTGCAGGTGTCTTTAAAAGAAAAAGAATATTTTAAAGCATAGAGGACACTTTCCTTTAACTTTACACACCTGAAAAATGAAAGATGATCTTCCATGCAGTTTCTTATTCTCCTGATACAGTCTAAGTATATCTATTTTAACACAAATATATAGTGACAGAGATGAAAGGCAAAAGAGATTAATGACCAGGATTCTCTCTGAAAGAATGTTCTAATATTTCTATTTGTACGTGTCTTCAGAGCCTTCAAAACAGAAAGTACCCCTGCCTTAAAATATAATTTATTACTTTGGTAAATAAGATGAATACAAAGAAAAGCAAAGTGATATTGGTTTATATTTTATCTACAGTAATATAAAATGAAGAATCAAAAGCACCTACATTGGATGTATGGCACAGATAGTAAGAAACGTTACGATAAAAAAAATCTTAATAAATGAGTAAGTATTGCCTGTGATACAATCTTTCTGCAGTTATATTAATATCCACTTCTAAGTACAAAAAAGAAGTCCCATTTTATCACTGTTGGAAGAAAATGTCATTGAAAAGCTACACCATTTGATACATGCCCAGTTAATCATTGTGCTTGCTAGCTGAGAAAACTTGGAAAAAGACACTGGAAATACCATACTTGAAAAAACAACCTTTTGCTCCCCACCAGAACAAACATCTTTATTCTCAATGCTAGTAAGCATTTGCATACTTTATTATAAACTCTATAGCAGGTCTCGCTGTCGCTGCTTTCTACAAAATACAGCAAAACTTCCTTCTCACCAACGTGACTAATCCAGGCCAAAAGGATCCCGATTCCTAACTTGGAAATTCCAGCCTCGGGTCTTGCCCATGGTATTGCCCTACAACAGTAACGAAGGAAGTATTCGTGGCCACATGTGTACCTACTATCCACAGTAATGCTCAAGTGGAATTAACTGATCTCACCCTGCCAAGTTTGGTGTTCTTGCAGAAGTAAAGGCCTTTTTGCTTTGATAGTTAAAAATAAAAGTTAAGCATGTTACAGAGAAATATAATATCCTTTAATATATAAAATATCACGTGTGATGGGATAATGTTGTGTTACAATGGGAAAAAAAGGAGCTTTTTTGTTTACATAGATCTTCTTCCAATAAAGAACAAACATAGCAAATCTGAAGCTGAATGCTGATAGGAATAATTATTTTGGTAATCAATTGACAGAGAAGCATGTTTGGCACTTTAATTAAACAGTGTGTTTCCATGTCACAGTCACCGGTCTAGCTATCAAGTCAGCACTGCAATATGCCAGCAATATTATCAGGTAAATTAGAGAAGAAACAGTAAGAATTTGCACCCCAGACCCACGCAGTACTAGATACACAGACATCCCATACTTCCTTTCTAGATTCAAAACCTGGAATCCGCCTCCCCACCAAACCTAATAACCACCATCCTTCACTAAATTGCCTTTGGAAAAGCACTGCATTAATATCTGTTCACTTAATTCCCATACACATCGCAGAAAGTTGTACATTACTGAGTACCATCATGCAACACATCTACCTCCAGCACCTTGCTGCAAATACATGAGGAGTTTTTCTTATGAAACAGCCTCAGATACTTCTGCTTTTACTTTTAGGAGGAGAGTTAAGCAATTTCTTCACCAGAAAGCGTAGTCTGAAGGCTTTTTTCTAGTGAGGACACTACACTGAAGAAATAGTTTCATCTTGGGCAGAATGACCACAAAGTCAAAACCAAACATAGCACAACATAAAAAGGAGGTTTTCGATGGACCTATGCCACACAGGCAATGGAACCTATGCAGAAAGTCACAAAATAAATGCTGTCTCTCTGGAAAGATCACACTTTACAAGAAACATCCGAGCCTTCCAGCAACCTCCCAAACTGCAGCACGCTGCACCAGAGTAAGAAATACAAAACCCAACTGTTCTATTTTCCAACTCTGTTGATGACTCCCTCTTCCTCCCCTCCCCACCAAGCCAAGCCACAGAAACCCAGGGATATTGCAGAGGTGCACTGCGGAGCTGCAAGACCATCATCAAGAACTTCAAATGCTGTCAATGTACACATGAAATTAAAAAAAAAAAAAAAAAATCACACCTCTCTACACTAGAATGACCTTAAAATCCAAGGTCGAATTTAGTTGGCTTAACAACTGTGCTGGATTCAGCCAGG